>NC_082608.1:9467534-9767534 GCF_030936135.1 Gavia stellata | reverse complement strand
CACACAAAGGCCACGTGCTGTTTTGTCACCCCACAACATCACACAAACAGAATGCAAACCACATCTGGCCCATTTGGTCACTTCTCCCTTTTTCACTAACAGGTAACAGTTAAAAGCTCCCTCCCGGATTTTGCAGTTGCTCCAGGCCATGCTTCTCACCGGTCAGCCACCAGTAACATGATGCTCTTGAAGGCTTTGGCCAGCCTGCATTATATCTGACAAAAAGATGGGCACAGCTTCCTGGTGATAAATGCCATGATCCATAATTATTGAAAAAAAGGATTTCATGGCGGGGGGAAAATGCTGTGCTGACCTCTCCTTTTAAGAGTTGCATCTCTGGTAAAAAGCTCCAATCCACCGAAAGTATGAGCCAAATTCAGCTATGGTGCTCCTTCAGCAAAGTGAAGGGGATTGCATCAAGGAAGGATTTTGGCCCCTTGTGTGCAGCCAGAATGTAAGAGCGGTACTGCTGAAACACCCCACTGTGCTGCACAACAACTGCAGTAGGTCAGTGAAAGTCGCATCTTTTGTTTGTACAGGTGGTACAGCACAGCCATAAAGCCTGACATTAGTGCCTCTCTCTGATTTTTCCTGAAGTTCATTTTCTAAATGAATACCCAGCATATGCTTCTCACAGCCCTGTGTCTCTTCTGATGATTAGTCTGCTGCCATTTCAGGCTACATGGACCTTCCCCAAGTTCATAATGGGGAAGGTATTAATTATGTTCAGGGAAAATTGAGTTTCATAACTCCCAGAGGAACACGCTACAGTCTTCGTGAAACAACTTCTTTCTACCTTTTTATGTCAAGTACAACAGACTCCGCATAAATGGTGCAAGACATTTTTATGAGTTACATCATGAGTGGAAAAGAACAGCAATCGTATCGAACTGGCTGGGTGCGTTAACCTTGTTTCTGAGGAGCTAAAATTATGTTTTGGAAGCAAAGTTAAAGAAGATACTGCACAAAGAAGAATCTACCACTTGGTCTTTTGCCTATATTTCCTTCTGGCAGCAGTCATACCCCTACCTACTTGAACATTGAAGAGGGTTCTAGCTTCTGAATAAAATTTGCAAACCCTAAAGCTATGCACTTAAGTTTTTATCCTGAGGGACATTTTAAACAGGCAACCATAGAGAAGACAAAACCCAGTGTACATTAACTATACTGCAAACTAATTTCATGAGGCAACTGTCACTGGAGCACGAGTCTTAGTTCCAATAGGTAACCATTTCTTATTGCTCTTATCATGACAGCATCCTTTGGAAAGACGATTTCTCTCCCAGAAATAAGTGAATTATCAGAAATTGCTGTTTGAGTTTCCTTGATTTGTGTTGCATACTGATAATCACTAAAACACATCTTGATCATTCGCTTTCTTATTGCTTGAAGCCCCTCTGTATGAGGACTTTACTCTCCCAAGCAGTGTGATCTGGAAAAAACAGCACGGAATTGGGAGAAAAAAAAATACTAATTTTGAATCCTTACCCTGCCACTGCAAAATGAGAAAAAACCTCTCTTACGTCTGAAGAATGGAAATTAATTACCTTGCACGTATACACACATGATTTCAAATAGGCTCAAGTAGCATACATATAGGAATTAATTGCACATGCCTGTCTCCTCTGAAGTAAAGACACATTAAGGATGTAAAGACATTTCCAGACCCATGGGAACAATGTTCTTATGCCAGCAGTACTCTACTGGAATACAAAAGAACCTGTGGTTTTTGCTTTTTTAAAATGAGTTTAGCATGACTGAAGAGCCTAGCACTGCTGTTGCTGAGTCCCTGTCACTCCCAGGACAAGGGCACAGGGAACGTGGACAGCACCTTACCCAAGTGTCCCCTAACCTGATGCACACACAGAAGACACATTTGCAGACAATGCCATCAGCAGCACCATTTATAATGGCAGAGGAGGAAGGTGTGAGCAACAGAGCTCTGACACTGGTTAGCAGACAGGAAAAAGGGCAGCAAGGGCAGGAATGGACATGGAAGTCGCTGGTGCCAGGAGCAGGACTGGGTTTGAGTATCTTCTCCTGCTCTCCTCCCTCCCTCCTGCTTTTTAGTGATTTCTCTCTAACTTTCTCCAAAGCAGAGAAAAGGAGAAAAGAGAACACAAATCGGCTCAAAATGAAGCCTTGAGTGTTGCTTCTCACACTGCTCCTGTTTTACAATGAAGAAACAGATGGCAAGGTCCCATGGGATGCTCATGGGTTCATCCCAAGTCCTCTCTCCGCTTGCTCAAAGCTTTGGTGGCCCATGGGAGCCCAGCCCCATGTGGGAACAGGGAGGAGATCCGGTGCATTACACGTCTCTCCCCAAAAGCAGCTGATCCTGCTAGGAACAGCTCCCCATCTCAGTTATGTGGGTGGGCTGAGCTATCATTCACAACCTCCCAGCCACTTTGGTGAGGTGTAAGCCAAGGGGAGTAGAGACAAACTCACCCAGCCACAGACAGGGAAAGCACATTGCATGGTGGAGCAGGGAAAGAAGCTGTTTCCACTGCTCTTCACACAGATGTATGACCACCAACAGCCCAGCAAAATCCACAGGCTGAGGTGCTAGTCCTTGTCTTGGCAGCAGCAAGGTAGGTTGGGCATCCTGTGGTTAAGCACAAGGGCTTGAGATGGATATTTCCACTTCTGCCATCTAAGAGATAGAGGACAAACCCTATAATTTCTCTGTCTCACTCTTCCTGCAAAGAGCAATTGCAAGTCATATGTGTAGAGACCTTACACTAGTTCATTGTGCCTTGTATGCTAATTAGAAAGGCAAAACATCAGTACGCAATATAAAGTTCCAGTTCTGCAAGAATCAAGGGCTTAAAACACATTTAAAAATCTAGCCTCAAATTTTGTGGTAGCAATTTAAAACAAGAACATCTTAACAGATTCTTGAAAATGCTGGATTACAGCTTTAGTAAAATCTTTTTCTTGATTAAACGCATCTTAATTGAAAGTGGTGTGTGATTTCTCATCAGCATAAGTAATCTGCTATGATACCTGTACAGGCTGTCAAACCATTGTCAAATTGAAATACTGCTTTCCCCTATCTGTCCATTTGATCCATTTTGGATTTCTCTGCTTTCTATACAAAGGCTTCTGAGCTCAAGATCACAGAGACAGTCTGGCAATAAAAACATTCAAGCAGCAATACAGACAGCTGAGAATTTATTGCATCAGGATTTGTTTTTAAAATATAGGCTTCTCCTGATAAACTAATATTGTCATCGGTTCTGGTGGCAGAGCATACTGCAAACAGCAATCTTCCCCCAGAGAAAAAATGTCAGATTGTGATTTATGAACAGGGAACCACTAAAGACTATGATTTCACCCTAAATTAGTAATTTATCAAGTAGAGAACCACAAGCAAATAGCTGAATATTGGTGCCTTAAAGGGTCAATAGACTTCTCACTAACTTTTTCTTCAAGCACAAATAACCAGAGACTCCTCCAAGGGAAAACTGTTCTAGTGGATGCCCTAGAAAATGAAAACATTTAGGCCTAAGTGTTGAGGAAAGCATTCCCAACATGACCTTTGAGTGTCCATACAGGGGTCAGAGGAGCCCCGTGCAAGGGGACTGCACAAAGCTGCTAAAGGTAGCAAGTCCATTGCAATGTGGTAGTATAGTTCAAGAGGAGGCAGTGGGGAGAAGGGGGAGAAAGAAGGGAAAACAAAGTCATCTATAAGGGTGTTTGTTTTCAACCTTAATTAATTGCCTGAAGTGAAGCAGCTGATTTCCACGTACAATGAACTATGAATTATTGGAAATCACTATGACACAAGTCAACAGAACAATTGCTTTGTAAAATCCTCTTACAGGCCAGGGAAATGAGTTTCTAGACATCCATCTGGGAGAAGGAGGTTCCCTCTACATCTGATCAACACTGGTGAGAAACATACACTATTAGCACCCGAAGGCGTGGCCACGGATGCAAAGCTATTCAGCTAGGACTTGAAGCAAACCAAGGAAGCTCAACCTGTTATTCCCTAGTCACTCCCTCAGACATCTTTTCTCCAGGCTCCCCAACCTTCATTCCCAAGAATTTAAATGATTTATAACTGTTGACTTAGCAACTGCAGAGCACTCAAATTCACACTAATCTCAATGTTACAGAATGAAGTATAAATTCTTTTTTCCAAATACCATACTGCAGATGTAGATGCCTGGATCTGGGCCCATATTTCCACAAAATTAGGCAATTAAAATTTTATTTGAGACAGTTTAAGTGCATCTGTAAAACTGCTACTAGTAGTGTCAATAGAACAATTTATGGTTGTGTGCTTCTAGATCTGGACTGTTAGAAGATTTCATGGGGCATCAATCCATGACTTGCATGAAAAATGGGTGTTTATTTTACTGGTTAGATGTCAGCAATCTGTTCCTTTATATGGCACAGCTGAATTTAATAATGAATGAAGGACTTCACTTCCTAACTACTGCAAAAAATTTCTTGTCCATTCAAGAAGTGATTTAGATTTCTTTTCTATTGATGTAATTCCACTGTCTCCTGTCAATTTCTATAGGTCTGTATCTCTTTCTGAGAATGCTTAAAAAACAATAATGAAGCTAATAACCAGAATGAACAGGAGAAGGTGCTCCAAGCTTTCAAATTCTCACTGCGTAGCAGAAGGGTACTGGATATATTACTTTTCTAATAAAGTTTTTTTCTCAACATTTGTAATGATGCTAAAGCTTCCTTGGGTGATGGTATAGTCTCTGCTCTTTCAAACTGCAGCGACTGAATGCAGTGGTAACCAGGCATGTGGAGAAGTGATGAGCAGCAAAAGAAGAAAATTGGTGAATCACAGGAAATTTAGTGAGAGACACCCAAAGCCAACCATCTAGATCAGTGTCAATGGTAAATGCTCAATTCTGATCCTGAAGAGTATTGGTAAGGAAGCCCTTTCCCACTTCCATTCTAGCTCGCTTGAACGTTCACAACATCTGCAAATGTTGTATTTTGGCTTTGTGAGAAGTAAGCCAGTTGGCTTATTCAATATAGAGTCAGTTCATAGGTCAGGTCCCAATGGTTTTGGATTTAATGATCACACTAACTATGCGTTGAAAAAAAAAATAATTATTACTTAATCTACTTGGAGAGCTTAGGTACTTCTTCTTTAGGTATCTTGGTGGTTAAAGAAAGGCAGCTAAGACGCTAGGGTTGCAGCTACACTTTATGTTTGATCATCAGCTCTCAACTCTTCCTCACACCAGAAGCATTTACCAGGCTGGAGGAGCAAGTCTCCTGTGTGACAGTGACATCCTCTTCTCTGTTTAAATTTTGGCACAAGAACCAAGTCTGAAGCAACCTAAATTCACATTCAGGAGAGACAGACTGGGACAACGAACATTAGCAGGAGAGGCCAAGATTCAGCTCTGACACAAAGAACCTGATTACAAATTGAGCCTGGATAGCAGACAGGCAGCCTAGAGTACCATCTACAAAAACTTGCTCTAGCATTCTTGCATCAATTGCCTGAAACAACTGCACTTGTGCAGCACAAGAGCTGCTATGATACATTAAACACAAGCCCAGAAAAGCCAGTGAGTTAATGATTACTGTCCATACCGAAGTACAAAAGGAGAGAGGCAGTTATTTCATTTTGCTGTCCTTAGAAGAGAAAGAAGAGAGATCACAGCCTGAATGTTTACAAGGGCTAAAGTCTTGTAGATAGCCAGAGGATTTTGAAGCAGTTGGGAGGGATGTGGTGAATGGCCTGGTCCCCTTAGGCAATTCAAAAAAGCAGAGGGGTCAGTGCCAAGGCCAAAAAACCTGATTAATATGAGATGGTCTATCTCAACCACAAACTTCGGCAGTTCACAACTCAGTGCTGACAAATTTCAATCAAAGCATGTCTGCAGCTAAACTTAATAATCAGCCAGCCTATCAAGTAGTGGATACTGAGCAGTTCAAAATCACCCCAAGAATTTTAAAATGGCAATGACTTACTGCAGGACTGCAGAGAATGACCCGTCTGTCAGATGCAGTTGTTGTATCTGCAGCTGACACAGACATCAGGATTCCTGCTCTCCTCCATGAACACTGCTGTGATGCTGTAAAATGGAGGGGGCCACATGGGATCACTGCCCTGCACAAGCCATCCAGAATCTGTCCTACGCAATCTTCCCTGCACTTTTCCAGCAATGACATTTAATCACTTTTGAATGAAATAAGATCTTTCGCAATGAAATGGCATCTTTTTCTGTCAGCCATAGGTCAGACAGTCTGCTTAAGAGTAAAGTAAAACAAAAATGCTCTATTCTTTTTATTCTATTTTCTTTCTTTCATAAACAGAACAAACATTGCAATTGTTTTATTTTGACTACCTAAATTTATTTACTTGCTTATGAAGACATACTTTTTTGGGGGATGGTTGCAGTCCCCTGAATTCCTATGGAAAGCACTTAAATCAACGAAGTTTTAAACCACTTCATACCACACTGCTCTGTACCACCAAACTGTTATTTCTGACACACAATATGCAGCCTAGCAAGGAACAAAAAGAAAAGGTTATTTCCTGAAAAGTGGCAAAGCACATACACATACCCCTTAGACTCACCTAGAGTCAAACAATTTAACATAGATTGAAGCTGGCAAGAGTATGGGAAGCTAAACAAACAGGAAGTTTCACATTTAAAATGGGTTTATCTGACAAAAGTCATGGGAATTGATTTACTCTGCCAAGAGAAACAGCTCCAGCTTCTCTACCCCTTTAATAATATCCTTGGAGAACCCTGATGGACGTTGGACAGTGGCACTGTAATGCACAGCCCATAGCTAACTAGCAGAGGCCATATCAGCACACTGTAAGCATCATTTGTAGCAACTTCCACATATACATTCTTGTCCCATCCCATTCAGCCTCTTGGGATAATAGATCACCATAAAACCACAATGTCCAAAAATCTTTGCTGAGGGCTTCTTTGAGATTAACGTAAGAAGCAAGAAGTATCTACACTGACAGTCTCAAAAGAGACATCTCAGCTTGTTTTTTGAAGCACACGCTAGTTAAGGTTTGTAGGAATAACAGAAATCTCTGCTCACATCAGAACTGCTCTGTTAATAGTTTCTTGCTTAGTCACAAAAGCAATCAGAAAAAGGGCATTTGCTGGTAGAAAATAAAGCAAACATGGATAGGCCTTACTGGATACAAAATACAGATCCTACTCAAAATCCAGTGACAGAATCCAAGTTGAAGGAAGAATCAAGGACAAAATTGGGGTACAAGAAGAGAAAAATCAACTCTCAAGAGAAGGCACACTGAAATAACTGTCTTGATGTAAAAAAAGCATTCACTTTTTAAAAGTATAAAATACAGGTTTAAAAAAAAAAAGTTTTAAAAAGCCAAAATAAAATCCTAGCCAACAGCTTCCCATGAACAATGACCTACAGAACGTATCAGCACAGAAATCCGCATTCAGCAGCTTGTTGCCAAAGTCCTACTCCTTACTCACCAGAGCACACAGCCCTCCCAGAGCCATTTGCCATACTGAATGGTTCAGGCTTGCTGTGAAAAGGGACCTAGTAAAAGGGTACACTTTTCACCAGAGAGCTCTCTTGTAAAGCCCCTGGGTAGGCAAAAGAACTTGAATGCCTGGGGAATTTCATGCTGTTGTTGCTGGCTGAGACAAAGCATTGTGGAAAGCCTAATCTGTATGTCAATCAGTTACAAAACTAATATTTACCCTGTCTACATTATAATTTTACAGAAATAGGGAGATCTTATTTAAGCCAAACAGGCAACCCTGTTCTCACACCACCCTTTTCTTATAATAGAGAGTATCTGTACCTGTATCCACCTTCTTGTATTACAGGAATTTTTCTCTTAATATTTTATACACTAATCAACTGACAAAGGTAACTCACAGGTACTCAATTATAAAAGTGACAAAAATCAAATAAGGAGACAGTAAAGACTAGACAAGGGAAAAAACCCCAAACCCAAAGAACAACAGCTAAATGGCACAGATAGATACAACTATAACATCAGTAATAATCTAGGGCTACTGAGGTTGCATTCCTTCTCCCGCGCCGGCGTACATGTCCAGCATCTGAGATTTTACTGGCATTGGCCTACCAGTGTATATTTTCTGGAAGACAGTTTGACACGCCAAACCCAACAGCAGTCTTGAACGACATTCTGACACTTTCACAAGTATAGCATTAGAGCACTAGGGACAAATCTACACAGCCACCGCAAAACGATCTTTAGAAATTTTGTTCCTGAAGCTACACGGGAGCTGTCCCCTTACCCCGAGGGGCTGCTCAGTGCACCGTGAGGCAAAGACCTACGGGGATCTCCCGGGCTGGCAGCACACTCAGTGCTGGAAATGCATCTTCATTAACCCAGAGCAGCACCAAGCACAGCCTGCATGAGAAACAGAAGTGTCGTCTGGGTGTCTGGAAAACTGCAAATGAGCATAGTCCTACCAACGAACCTGTGGGTCAGCTTCACTGAATTCAGTGGACTGAATCACTGGAAAAAGGCTGTATTTGACCTGGAGGACAAAACAGTGGGTTTGACCCAACTGGATACAATTTTGAAAGGAGAAGAAGTAAAAGTCTAAATACTGTTTGAAAAACTCATTTAGGGTTGGGCTTAAGGTATAAGGGCAACAGAAGAACTTGATGGTTGCCAGAATACCACAGGGGTCATTTTGGTTCATGGGTAAATGTGGTCAACCTGACCATAGCTAAATCTGGGATTAGGATGTGTGTAGGGGGCCAGAAGCAGAGGACCATGGAGTTTGATTTTTGCACAATCCATAAACACTTCATTAATTAACTGAGGGTGGGCATCAGTGGAATCTAAGCGCAGGCATTTGAGGCAAATGGGGGTCACTCTACTATTTTTTTAATCTAGTACCATATCTAGTGAGGTTTAGGAAGAGCTAGCAAGGCAAATCTTTGGTTCTTGCATATTCCTCAAATGTTTTCAAATTCAGTATAAGTATAGATTTTATGGCCTATATTTACTTTTCAGGAAATTATGAGTCACCCTTCTAATTTAAAAAAGAAAAAGCATTTGTGAGTTCTACTCCTTGCATAATCATTACAGACATATGCATATAAAATTAACTACATAAATTAATAAATATATAAAAATAAAGATATATTTATACAGAGATAGATAGTCATCTTTGCCTCCCCTAGTTATGATGGGGTCTGATGTTAGAATAAAGGCTTAAACAAAAAAAGTCCTCTGCAGCTTCATTTCCTGCATAATTTTTGAATACTCTGACATTATGGGTTGTGAAATCATATGTCTATAACTGACCAGGATTAGTGTTTTGACTCAGGAAAGGAATTACTGAAGTCCACAATTTCTCGCAGTTACTATAAGCACACACAGAAAGCACAGCAAAATGAGTAACACCCCTCCTGCTCCAAAACACAGGATGACAAAGATGACGACTGCCTGAAGTGTTTTCAGAAAATCCTGTCTGAACAGTAGAAGCTGCAAGTCCTGAAGGCTAACAGTGTGCGTAGAAGAGCTCAGGTACCGAGTCTGCCCTATCTCCAGCACACCAGTGCTCACCTAGAAGTTATCAGAAGAAAAGTCTCTGCAGGTTTTCTATGGTCTTTCTGCTGCTCAAAGATGCAGTTTCTCAAATACCCCCTTAGCACAAATGCCAACAGTACAGAACGGGACGTGAATACAGAATCAGCGACACCACAGAAGATTTGGCTGTACTCTTGTTTAACTCCATGCTCTTCACAGACCAAGCCAGGCACATTTAGACACTACCAAATAAATATGTGCAAAACTAAAACTAACCAGGAAAATTTCACTAAGTGAAGGAATCTGATGGTTCACCTACTTTTCAGGTGTGGGCTCACAAACACAAATGATGCTTCAGCGACTCTTCCCCCTTTGCAAGGAAGTGGAGTGGCTAGGGATTAACTTTCATCTTCCCATCACATCACAGGTAGGAAACAGAAGGAGAATATTAAGCTCCTTTCTCTCCATAATGATCCTCTGATCTAAAGAAGTTTTTTACTCCTTACAACTAAAAAATACGTGAAATAAAATGAGTGGAATTAGAACAAAATCAGCTCCACTTCAGTATGCAAATATCCTTATGAGTTGAGAACTCAGGAACATTACCATGAATACAAATATATTTCATTTGAACTAAAAGAGACTTTTTATTAATACAGAAGAGAGAAACAAATCCCCAAATTGGGTGAATGGAGGCTCTCAAAATACAAGGTCATGAAAGTGCACTTCGGAGTTATCTTTATTCTTAATGGAGGGCCCATTCCTCTAGTTTTTAGGGAAATCTCCCAGGGGAAACACTCCAAAGGAGCTCTGGTACAAGGAGAACTTTATGCACCTCCAAGGTATGGTGTGCTTTTCAGATAAGTATTTTTATGGCCTTTTCTAAGTTACAGAAAATGTTCTCTCTAGAGGCAGAAAAAAAGATAAATAGTTTACATTATTCAAAGAAAAAAAAAATCATCCTGTCCAATATAAGGTCTCTAAATATACCTGCCTTGCCAGCATAGCCCATCTCAGAGAATGGATCAAATTTCTAGCATCAATAACTTTGCAGAGGTGATGTATTATCTCCTCCTACAACTGTTTACCAACAGGAAAATAATCTGTGGGGAAACAGCATGAAAATACCAGGAACCCAAATGCTGAATAATCCAAATAACGATCCCCACCAATTTTTTCAGTAGAGGCTGCTGAAGTGAACAATCCCTCTTCCTGTCCCAGCTCTTAGCGGGGCTGACACACTTAGACATCTGCTTGCCTCTGATTCTACATTGCATATTGCATTCTTATATTTAATCTAGAAATTTGTTAAGAAAAGTCAGATATGCTTATGCCAATGCTCTATTCCTGAGTCCAGCAGATCTCTATATTCTGCAGTTAGACTGAGAGCTTGTGAAACTTGTGGCAGTTAAACACAGGCAGAGAAAAATGATGCACTGTCTTGAAATGTTGTGCTGCTATTTAATATTATATCATCTATTATAAAGTGATTGTGAAGATTTCACTTGTAATGAATGATGCACTGTCTTGAAATGTTGTGCTGCTATTTAATATTATATCATTATCTATTATAAAGTGATTGTGAAGATTTCACTTGTAATGAATGCATACCTGTGCTAAAAACAAGGGTGCCTATTTCACTCACAATTCTCCAAGGTAATACTTTCTATTAAAAGAGCTTCTTATGAAAGTTGTGTTAAATCACCTTTCCATGAGGAATTTTGGCATTTGTTTTCTTGCCAGATCTGAGTAACAAGTTGAAATATCACAATTTACAGCTAAATGAAATTTCAGAAATATTTTATTTCAGGAGGATCAAACTGCTTTGTTTTCAGAAGTATTTTTCAATCATCATTGCATAATAGCTGAAACAAAATGCTACATTCTAATTTTGACTCAAAAGGTTCCAATGACTTCCCATAGTATTCTAATAAAACCTGGTGCATTTTTGTGAAATGTTCCCATTTTGCGAAATCAGTATTATCAGATAGAAAAATGCATCAACCAGCACCAGTCAGTCACCTCTGAATTAAATTTCACTTCTTCCATTGCTGCACATACTGGGTTTTTTTCTCACTTTTTATCGACTGAACTTTGTTCATCGAATTTCAAAAGTGTTTTCCCAACAGTATCTTTAGAAAACACAAGAAAAAAGGTTCTCGGCTGGTGGAGGCTGGCAAAGCTCCAGCGAAGTCAATGGGCCTCAGCTGAGGCACTAGCCCTTTGTGAGTGTTCACAGAGGCTTTTTATATACTGCAGAGATACTGGATTATGCCGAGAAGTCAGGAAACCTCCCCGTGTCTCCAGTTTGCAAAGATTATAGACATTTTAGCAGTCACCAGTCATTTAAGGCTAATGGTACAGTGACAGTTTTGGATAAAGGGAAAGACGCAGTAGGCTTCATATAACACTGATTGCTTTACTTGACCACACATTTTCTTCACTGCATTGAGCGTAGCACTCAATGGGTTTTAGGAGAGTCAGAGAAAGAATGTACACTCAGGCAGACAAGTATGTACCTGGAAACTACTGAAAGCACCACCTGCTGCTTCTTGCTTTCATTTTCATTCTGGTTCTGAGCAATTTGAAGAAAGAAATACATACCACAAAGCTGAAGGAAAAACATTATGTGGCAAAACTTGCAGGAGAGGACAGCCTTCCTGCAAGGAAATTTGCTGAGAGAGGCCTTCAAGCCGTTAGATCATCCTATCCACGGAGCTGTCTGAATGTTTGATGAACAGAAGAGGGATCCTGAGTGTAGCCTGGGGATCTGAAGACATTCTTCTTCCTACCAAATTACCTCAAACCAGCAGAAACCTTTCCATGTTGGAACTTCCAGTATCTAGAGCAAAGGCTTGAACTCATGTCAGTTCTGCATATATTGCATTACTTTTTGCTGTGGAAATTGGCCAACAGTCACAAGGACTTTCATCGTTGTGGCTTTTTACCATAACCTTTTATTGCTTATCCACATAGAGTCTGTAATGCATGGCTATTGCTTGCAGACAAAAATTTATTTGCTTTCAACAATATCCCAGACATCCTGTGGACTATGGAGAAGTCGAAGTTCCTCAGAAACCCTCCTTCACCTTTCTGTCCTCTCTGAACAGATGAAAATCAGTACATCTGCGCTAGCCGCTTAAGAAGATGGTGACTCAGCAACCAGTAGAAGATGGACAATGAAAGAGCAAACAAAGAAAGAAAAATTACATTGTAGAAAGAAACAGGGGGATCTAATGTGATAGCTGGTCCTGATCCACCCAAACAAATAACTGAAATCAGTTAAAGAAAACTGATTCAGTGTGATCTTCATCTAAAACATCAGCATATGGCTCCACCATGATGCTGCTCATCTGCAGGGGAGTGGCCTCAGTTTAGGAATTTCCTAATAATGGCGCTGCATTTTCATGTTACTAAGGGAAGGTCCACTCCACAGAGCTGCTCATGGGTCAGATTTGGCTTAGCCAAATGAAAAGTTTTTAATTCCAAGAGAATTGAAAAATATTTCAGGGCATGTTGCTGAATTTTAAAGTTCAGAGGTAAATAATATCCACCAGATAGTAGTATCTGTATCATGTTAAAGCATAACCTATTTTATAATTTAATTTCACTGAAAGTGAAAATTAAATCCACTGAAAGTGAAATTGAAGTGCTTTTGGTGAAAGAAAGAAACAGAAAAATTTGGTACTGCACAAGAAATATAACTTAGTAGTCTGGGAATCAGGAAAAGGCAGGAACAAAGAAGGAAAAAGGTAGGGAAAAACACCAAAAACAAGAGAGCATTGCATTGTAATCCAGTTCTTAATACAAAGTCATGCCTCAGTGCCCAGATGGCTAGGAGCATTAAAAGAATATTGAAGTCAAAAGCATAGGACCTTACCTTCCTACCCACCCACCCCCATCCCACAAAATAAAAGAAAAATCTTTTTTGAGTGTGACTGCAGGACATGAAGCTTTAACTCTGCCAGAAGTAGATACAAATGCATCTGAGTGATTGGCATCAATGTGAAAATGAGAGATGTTAGAAAAAAATATTTGCACAAAGTTTTCTGGAGCAGAGGAGATCATCTAGGTTAAAAGTCACACTCTTAAATACTGCAAATGTAGTAAGCTATTCACTGGGAGAAACTGAGCTCCGGTTCATAATATACAGAGATTTGATCAACAGCCCCTTGAAATCAATGGAAAAAGCCCTACTATTGGCAACAGCACTCTGACCAGACTCCACTTACTACAAGGCAGTAAGTGCTGAGTCTGCCCCTCTATTCAGTTCAGTGTGTAGGGAGAGACAGAGTTTAAGATAGAACTCTGCAATAAACAATTTAAGGAAAAGATTGACAAAAATGCCGTTCTGAGGTACTGTAAACACGGACAATTCACCATAAAGCTTTGTAACAGCTGCTCTGCCCAGGGATGACAAATGCTACCTCCTCCACTGAGACATGGAGAGAGAGAAATCAAAAATGTCAGCTGTTTTTACTGTATAACATTGCCTTCCGATCTTTGAAGAATATCAGATCTTAAGGAAAGCATATGGGGAGAATGTGATCAGGCATTCAGAAATGGAATTACCCAGAAAAAATGTTGGAGTTATTTTACAATATCCTGTGAGAGGTATACTACCCTCACATGGCAAGGAAAGGAGAGAGAAAAATTAAAGCTAATAGACAATTTGCTCTGTATTCCTCTGACATTGTAAAATAAAATATAACATGTAGGAAAGTGAATAGCAGAGTATGACATCTGATTGTTCTCAGACCTTGCACCCAAATGTTAAAGTTATGGGTGCTCTAAAAACAAGATACAATAGATGTATTTAGAAATGGAGGGGAAAAAAAAAAGAAAAAAACATTTGAGCACATTTTCAAAAATGGTACAGGAGCCTGGAGGATAAGCCTCTCGTGTAAATGTCATTTAGTACTTCTCAACATTTTACCATCTTCCTCTCTTTTCCTCTATGTTAAATGAACTTCTACTTTTTCAATACATTCCCCATTGTTGTAAGGGGGCACTGCAGAGCCGGACTGTACCTGTACCTCATCATTAGCCTCTGAGGAGGTGAATATTTCCTTCCTATTGCACTCCATGCCCCCAGATATGAGAGACATAGTTACATACATACAGCATCAAAATACCCACTTACAAATCCCTGTGTGCCATAACCCTGAAATGGTATTTTTATACGAAAGTTTATTTCAATACATAGGCCTCTGTTGAGGACTTTCCTACATCTAGATGTTATTTGAATAATCATTTGATGTACAACTAAAACTTTCCAAATTACATATTCATAGGGATGATTTAGTTTTACATTTCCTTTGTTTAACAGTAGATAATTTTTCACGTGAGGCAGGATCTGTGCCTACTGAGGCACAGGACCCTTTCCTCCTGTTGTATCTATGTCGAATTCATCCCTAGTGTAACAATGTCAGTGGAGCTACACCAGGGGCAGCCTTGACATGCTGTTCTGTCACTCTGTCTAGTAAAGCTGTGCATTGCCAGGCACCGATTTATGACATGTTGTTGTAATTTCAGAACTCAGGGAATTGAATATAGTATTTTCAGACTCAGTCTGGCAAACAACAGAAGAAACAACAGACTGGGTTTTCTGAAGTTTTCATGAAGCTTTGGCACCATTTGCCACCAACCCTGATGCACAGTGGTGTTGCTGGGGCAGAGAGATGGCATTTCTGGTGTTTAATTTTTTTGAACAAATAAGGGAACCGTCGTTTGTTTGTAAATTTGAGAATACAGAAGCAAAGGTGAAACTAGCAGACTGAACGATAAAGAAAAAATTACAAGTGCAATTTCATACTTGCGATTAAAATACCAGTAACTGAGTGCTGGCAAGGGGCTAGGTTTTCTGACATGGATTATGGTCACCAACTGTTAATCTTTCTGCCCTCAATCTAAATCGCATATCCACTGCCTCAGTAACTAATGTTTCACTGCCACCCAGCCAGATATGTATTCAGTGCCTGTTGGATTAAGAACATTTAATATGTTGAATCTTTTGAAAACTGCCTGCAGATTTGCCATTTCCAGAAGGAGGAACTAAAACTTCACATCAGAGAGAAAATGTTCCTTAAGGTCTCAGCCATACTACTGCAGATGAGTAACTGAGATAAACTCCAGCTCCTACTCCTACCTGTACAGGGTAGAAAGAGGCACAACCCTTACTCATGTTTGACGGAGCTGCATAATGCATTTTGTGGTGTGCAAAGTTTCAAGCCCTTCAGACCATTTTGTATTTTATGATGCAGGTCTTTGCTGTACCAAAAAAAGCATCCGAAGTGATGTAAAATAATTCCTTTCTTGCTGGACTACAGCAGAAGCCTTCCCTACTTACTCACTGTTTGCCCTTCAGCACGTAGCAATTTACTTTTAGTTTGCCATTAGGGTAAAATATTTTTTTCTCATAATGGAGCACAGGAAATTTTTCAAAGAGACACAGGATGATATTACCAAAAGAAAAGGTTTTGTCATGTGTTTTGAAAAGGACAGTTTCTTTTACAGCCTGAAATAACGCTTGCCTTTTGTGACAGTGCTGGCAAATCCTGGACTCAAGATCTCTAAAATTAGCCATTACCTTTCTTAGGGATTTTTGATCTCAGCTGAAACCCAACCATGGAAATGGCAAATAATTAAAATAAAATAATTAAAAACAAATCCCCCCAACTTTTAAGATTTGCTGCTATTGTTAATATTCTACTTTATGGGGAAAATGTCATCAGTGCTTGGGAGCCAATGGTCAAGAGCAACATACTTCAAAATGAGTGATTTTTTTAAAGACTTATAGGCCCTATATAAGTCTGCATTATTGCATAGGTGTGTTTAACAGATCCAGATTTTACTACTCCCTAACCGCAAACACTGAATCAGCTCCACTTCTCCATCACTAAGTAAGAGCTAATGCAGAAGGTAATGCAAATAAAAGCAACCAGCAGCATTATACATATTATGCCCTCCACTCAGACATTCACTTCTACTGTGAATCTTCCAAACACGGTTTGAACCAAGTCTCCATTTTACTAGACATGTTTTGTACCATAAATAATTGTAGTCCCAAATGCTGCCTTGTGAGTGTCTGCTCATTGTATCTGTCAGCAAATGCTCAGCTGCCTAGAGCAAAGACACTGATTAGCGCAGAGGGAGATGCAATGAAAAGACTGGTTTCCATAGGCTCCATAAGTGACATACATAGGAAGAGCTCTAGGAAAAGGCCAGGTAGAGAGCTATTGTGAAGATGAGCAGCATGCTGTTCTGCTTCACCCATGTCAACAAAAGCATTTCTGAGAATAGTTATTAGTAAATAATTTGCTTTATTGGTGAGGAGAGAAGCCTGGGACTGGAAATCACTGGGAGGTTTCCCTCCTCCTCAGCTACAGCACAGAACACCAGAAACTTCATACCTGCTTAATATCATGAAATACAGCAAATACTGCTGGATGAACTTCTAGAAGCAGAGATAGTTCTTTTGTCGCTTAGACTACTGCAAATATTAACAAGCCAACCATTTAAATTAACAGAGTACTAGATTTTCTATTGCTGTTTATTTTACTGTCTTCAAACAGGAAAATGACATTTCAAGGATCAGCACTTTATTATAAACTAATACCTTTCCTAGTAACTGAGGTTTTCCTGTTATTCCCAACCTGTCTCTCACACTGACTGAAAGGCTGAGTTAATTTCTCAGTGGAACAGCGGCGGAAGAGAGAGATAGGAGAAAGAAATCTGAAATAAGGCTCAATAAACCCCAGTTTTCTTCTGATTTGGTAAAGCCAGATTCATTGACATGGTATGAATTTTAACCAGATCTTGGTAAAGAAGAGACGTCTGATTATGAAAACTATTTCAGCAAGCAATGAAGAGAAGAAATCCAAGTCTGTTTTCAAAATAATTTACAGGTGACAAAGCTGGCAATTTGCTGCTTTGCGCTGGGGGATATTTCTAAAGGTTTTGTTTTGTTGAAATCTTCGTGTTATGTTATGGAAAAGTAGGAAGAGGAGAGGAAGATTCAGCACTCCAGCAGTCACAGACAGCCTGGGAGCCTCACTGCTGCCATAACTCCCAGCTGCCATAACTCCCAGCATCACTGATGTCAGGCAACTAAATTTAGTGGGACTTTTGCCCTCAACTTAATAGGGTCAGACTCAAGCACTTACTAAAGGTGGACTTTCTCACACAGTATTATTGAAAAGGGTCATCTTCAGAAATGACCTGGAAAAAATTAGTGACTTTCTTACAGCTTCTGGTGACATAATGAAAGGCTTTCAGAGAACTTCGCTTGTCTGGCAGAGTCTTTATGAGCAACTAAATTAACAATGTTTGAGTACTTTGCTGAATTGGGGCCCATGATAGGAAAGAATAGTCCTAGGATTTCTATTTTTATTTTTAGATTAAAGCTTCCTTTCAGTCAGAGACTTAAAATTATCACAGTTGATAATTTGTTTTCCTGTTTCTGCCCAGCAGTTGTTACATTTTTAGATTCCTATAATGATATATACCTATTGATATTTTCATATTGACATAAAAGCGACACTTTGTGATACTTGACTACACTTTTTTTTTGCTTTTTAAATAATTGGTTTTGCTATTGATTTATTGATAACTCATCTGAAGGAAAAGGGTAAAGTACTACATCCCAAGAAAAAGCACTGCCACTCATTTTTAAATACAGCTGAAATAAAGTATCAGCAATGCAATACATGCCAGACCATAACAAATATGCTATATGATAAATCAATGATCATAACTTAAGAGTTTCATTGCACAAAACACCTTCTGCAAAATGGTCCTATTCTAATTTTTCTCTTTCACCTAATTCCCTTAAGGTTATCTTTATGTAGACTATTATAAATTACTTTTCTACTTCAGATTTTAAAATCCTTAGGACAGAAACCAGATCTTATTTTATATCTAAAATATCGCTCTTATTTACATTGCTAAATGGAAAGAGAGATAATAAATTTGAGGCTAGCATGATCTTTCAATACTATCAGCTCAATTTTCTGCAATCTACATTAAAAATGTGTGCACTTGCAAACTCTTATCTGAACCACTGCAGAAATGGTCTGCCAGAAAATAAAACACACCATGCTGCATACCAAGGGTTTCAGCCTTCTGTCAAGTTGCTGTGAGCTGTTGCACAGTGCTTGCAGCTCCCATGCAGCCCATAGTGTGCTAGTTGCTGGTGTGCAGTATGCTATAGCAAGATTGCTGTAAATATATATATATAAAAAAGATATATATACATATAAGATAAAAAGGCTTTTTTCACTGACCCAAGCCAGCTCTACTTTATGATATGGTGTAGTTTGAGATATTTCCTTCCCTTACGTGATAGAAGCTTGTCTAACCCCTACTCTCTCAAAAGGAAAAGAGACTGGTTTGGTAAACACCATTTGCTCCTGACCTGGCAGCTGCCCTTATACTTTACGGTACGTGATCATACAGAATAGACACCTACACCCCACGTGCAAAATCATTCCTTACCACTGCACTCATAAAAGATACTAAAGGTGCAGTGAAACAGCCATCCTACCGCTGTGGAGCAACTGCGATAGGGCTGCTGGTGTGTGATCCATGGGCTGTAAC
This sequence comes from Gavia stellata, assembly GCF_030936135.1. Classification (NCBI taxonomy): domain Eukaryota; kingdom Metazoa; phylum Chordata; class Aves; order Gaviiformes; family Gaviidae; genus Gavia; species Gavia stellata. The sequence continues at coordinate 9,748,426 of NC_082608.1, read as the reverse complement.
AGCTATCTTCTGTGTCGGATCAGTCCTTGCCAGCCTATGCTTGGGATGCAACATCCCTGGGTTGTTAACAGGACAGCTGATGCACTAACCAGGCTGAACATCTATTAGTTTTGTTGAAAGTCATAGAAGATTCCAATTACAAAGCATGCAAGTTTCCTATCATTATACCTTTGTACCCTCTTGGGCTAAATCTCATTTGGCCCCATACACATATAAGTTTGCAATTAATGCACAAGCCACTCTCTGCCCCAGCAGTCCTATTAAGAGGTTGGAATCAGATCACGCAAGTTAAACATGTTGTTTGATAGCTAAACTATTGTGATTTCAATAGACTTTTTTTGCTGTAATAATAACTTCAATCAGCAATCAAGGTTTTCTTCTCAATTTTTGTTGCTTGCATTATGTGGCAGTTTAATTCATTGTATACTAATTCCAGTTGTGCATTAATTGTATGTTTCTGCACGGTAATTAACTAATCACTATGTCACTCCCTCCCTATTATGAATAACCTTGTTAATTCAAGACTGAAAGCTTGGTGCCTGCTGCCATTGCTATCAGTTTTTTCGGTTCTTTCTGCTGCTTCTTGACTTACAATCAAATATGAAACTCATGTATTTTTAAATACTTTCTCTTCTGTTTCTCCCACTGAAAAATTCATTGTGCTATCAAGCCTTTTAAAATAATGTTTATTCATTATGCATTTCTTTCCTAGGCAATCAAGAGCTGTTACAATAAAGTGTGTGACTTGCCGTCTTTATGGCAGGGCTTCTGCTGTGTCAACATCTCCATTTTAATCCCAAGTTTACTAGAAATTAGAATTTAGATCTAAAATTTAGCTCCAAGGTTAAAGGTACCATCAGACATCTTTGATGAGGGCAAATTTCTTTATTATTACTATTAAATGATTTGACATTTTTATGTTACATCTGTGAGTAAAAACTTGTGGACACACTACACTCAACAATGGCAGTGGAGCTGTGCACATGTGCCTTCAAGGTCAGAGCCCGGCCAATGGAAGCAAGTGCTGGAAGATGCCCACAGCATAGATACACAATTTTGATTAATGGGATACTTGAACTGTTAAGACTAGTCATGCACAGCACTAAAGCAAGTGCTTTGCTATTGCAGTCTGGTGACTCCTAAGTTCAGGACTAAGCATTACTTCAGAATTTGCTGAATCAAGGTCCTGCTTCTCTAAGAAATTTTCTTTAATGCAACTTGTATTTCATGCAGACTATTCAGTGGGTGCCCTCTTGTCCTTTTTATGCTGAAAGGCAACAAGGGACTTTGATTTCCCCTCCCTCCCGTCCAATAAAGGCAATGAATTGAGATTCTAAAATATGTGAACACCTCCTGTCAGGAGTGGATGGGAAATCTAATGATTCTGCATATGCACATGTATGTACATGCACAGTCCTAACCCAAATCCACTGCAAAGCCAGCTGACATAATTGTACTTACCAATTTTTAATAAAGAATTCCAGTACCATTTTTCTGAACAGAAGTAAATACGCCTAGAAGGTAAGAGGCTAGTTTCTCTGCTGTTACAAGTTGCTGCAGCTCAACATAGTTCAAAGGGATAACATGTAGTTGCAACAGCTAAGAGACCAATACAACTTTTTTTTTAAAGGAAAAAGGCATTGCTCTTCAATAGAGGATGTGAAAGCCATCCTGGAGTCCAGGAAATGTGTTATTGAATGTATTCATCCTTTAAGACAGACAAATTTGGTGTCTCCAAAGTATTTTCCCTTAAAAAACCTAAATGACTAAACTAAACTAACAACTTAAAAACTAAAAGTATATCTCGAAATTCTGGAGTGGTTTGATTACTGCCTCTTAAAGAAAGGAAAAAATGCACCTCTGCAGAAAGGACTGTTGCTAACAAACAGCATGGCTCCAGGGCTGCTAAGCATGCACAGCAACTTCTGTTTCACCACGCTACTGCACATCAACATTTATCCAAATACATATTTGTACACTAGACCATAATGGTCTGTTTGCTTTGTAAAAGTCTATTTGGCTGCCCCTAAATGAGTGGTTCAGGTGCGCAGTGAGAGGAGATATTACTGCTATTGCTATTTCGGCATCTGTTCCTGTCCTAGCTACTACCATTTCTCTCATTTCTCCCTCAGATGCTGCTGCTCCTGTTATTACAGCCATCAACCTCTTTTTGCATGTGCCTTCAAATCTGCTTTTTTATGAATGTCCAATGTTTTCTGCTAGCCTCTTGGATATTTCCATGTTGCCCTCTCTTTTTTACTGTTTTTTGCCATTTATCGGAACTTACTCATTTCTGTTTCCCTTCAACTCATCCCAGTTGGAAGCCTTTACCCTGCCCGCCCATACTGCATTATTTGTATTAAAAGCAGGTATAATTTTGTTCAAATTAAGAATTGTTCTGCAACATCATGACTTCTTAGCGCTCAACTGAACCTATAGTTGTGGTTCAGAAAAGCGATTTTTTCCTAAAAGTATTGTTTCCCATTGTGCAACTAAATACTCTTTAAGCAGGAAGCAGACAACAGGGGGAAGCGCAGGTATCTGCATAGCTATAGATGTATATAAAGCAAAGGATGACAATGGTACCCCTGCCAGCTGAAAAGAAACTTTGCATGGGAGTTTCAATAAGTTCATTGAGTCCATACAGGCTCCTCATTAGCCTGCTCAGGTCAGCATGTACTCTGGACACCTGTGGTGGTGCTCATGCTACAGGCAGTAACAGTCTTGTCTTGGTGGCACCAAATGAGAAGTCACAGAGAGGAAACTATAAATATCTGTCACCCTCCCCCTCCCGTTTTCATAGAGAGAATTAAATTGTTAACAAGGGTGACATGTAACTGATTGCACTGGACAGCTGATTAACATTGTGCCAGGAAAAATAAGGCAGTTTGCAGCTCTCCAAACTATCATAGCAGGTTCCCTTCAGGTTTAGCTGACATCTCTCCATCACTTATAACTGTTCATTTGGGAGAGGCGGGGGAAAGGGAAGGTCTTTAACCATGACCACAGAGACTGCATGAAGGAGTATGTAGAGCAGAAAAGATAGCATGCCATCAATTCACAATGCATCTCACTTTACCCTGATTTCTTCACACAGGAAAACCTTTATACTCCATTTTAAAAGGGAAACTGAGATACCGCAGAAAAAAAGTCACTTTGAAACAGTGCTGGTTTTCTGCATCTTCATACACCAGCCTAATCTGTGTCCTGCAGACAAAATATGAATCCAAACTGACAAAGCGTTTATAAGAAAACAGACTTGCAAGCATTTCCATGACTTATGCCCCAGTTCCTCAGACTTCAACATACCCAAGGATAAGCCTTCCAGATCACCAGTCCCCCTGAACACTGTCTGCCTAAAATGATCTGTATCAAATTAGCATTAAAAACAATAGTAATATCCATATGCTTAATTGCCAGGAATTGCAGAAGCACAGTCTACATGAAGTGCTCAGTGTCTGGCACTAACATGTAGGTTTCGGAAAGTAAGGCACACTCTCTGTTGTTCTTCTATGTTTACACCTGGGTCATCTGCAGAACTGCTTCATTTTTAAAACATTGGGTTTATAGTTAGGTTTGTGGTAGGAAGAAGAAGAAGAAAAAATAACGTTGCCAGGCGGGCTGCATGATGTGCCACAAAGTTCACTGCCCTTTAAGGCTCAGGACAAACTTTTTATATTCATTGAGCATCTATGTACTGTAACTACAGATTAGCCAAACCTTATTTGATGAAAGAATAACACCAGAAAAGCTACTACAGGATTTATAGAAACTTTCACCTTTGTACATTTGCCTTAAGGCAAGTTACTCAAAGCAATTTGTTGTGCTTATTGGAATAAGAGGATATCCCATTACATAATTGCTTGGCAAAATTTGGTTATCATGATTTCAAGAAGTAACAATGTTGTTAAAATGGATTAATTTGTTACAGATGATTAAGTTAGAGTTCCTACAGCAGACATCCCAAAGCAAATTTAAGGGCAAGACTTGATGGGGTATTAGAAAAATTCAGGGTTTGAATTTAGTTTTGGAAAAAAAAATTACTATGACTATTTTTGGATCCAGGTCCTATTTCACCTTAACTGCAGGCTTTCTAAATAAAGATATTTTATAAAAATAAACCTTACTTTCCTTAATTCAAATCTTTCTCAACATATACGTAGGACTCAGATGCACAAGAGAAGTCTCCTGTTTTTAGACTGGATCCATATCTATCCTAAATAAACCACCATATACATCTATCTTGCTAAAATGCTTGCCTGTTTCTCTGCAAGTAGCTTTTACAAATTAAATTACAACAAAGTAATTGTTTCTATTGACACTGTGTGTCTTTGCACTGGCTGGGGAACAGATATTATTTGTTTATTGAAAAAACACTGATGGCATTTTCCTCAGCATAACATCACATTTAATTTTATATATTAAAACAGAGTTGGAGATTCTGCACCTATATTTATGTCAGCTCCAAATATTTTCTAAAGCACACCTTGACAGAATGACATGCAGGCAGCAAAAAAATGGGCAGACAACACCACTGAACTGAATCTGTGCTTGTTCTAGTGAGTCTTCACTTACTGTCTCACAATATGAGGTGTAGCAGCAACACAGGCTCTGGCAGTTCAACATAAAAGAGCTGGCAGCAGTGGAGTGGCAAACAAGTGGAATTCACCTTCATTCCTGTGCATGAACACAGGCGATGCTGGTGACAAAGCACCATTAGGCAGTTGGCAGCATTTACCAGCAGGTCACAACTGGTGAAAGACTGCCATGCCACAGCAAGCCCTCAAGCCCAGCTCCTGGCTGCACCATTTCCCCTGCTCTCCCCTTCCTGCTTACACTGGGATTGACTTTGAAGAAAAGTCTCTCACAGGAAACTTTGGCTGTGAACCAAGATGTGTTGCTGTGAAAGCAGTGCTGTTCTTCTGCACTCAGACCATGGCAGGCTAGAAACAGGTTGGGAGCTGGTCGTGGACAACTGGATTTGAATCCTTCAGCACATGGATACTTATTTATCCATTCCTCCAAAATAACTCCAAACATCCAATCAACAAACTTCTTCATGAACCACCTTTTCCATTTTGTGACTTACGCATTACTATATATTTGCCACTAGGGCTTGAATGCAGCCTTTTCTTTCTTTTCATTTTACTTCAGAAAAACAGCATGTTTTCCCTTGATTTCATTTTCATTTAGATGGAACAACATAACCAAGTTCATGACATAAGTATAATCCCCTCCTCTGCCAGCTGTCTGCTCAAACATATGAAGTGTAATGCAGTATCACAGACATTTCATCATTAACCAAAGGTTAATGAAAAGTTCCTTTTAGTGTATGGTGTAAAATGGAATATCATTTTAGCACAGTGCCAAATGACTTCAATTTAGCATAAATAAATGCTTGCTAAGAAGTATCAAGTGAAAGAAATATGGATTTGAATACCAGGATTGCATTCTGGGGTGGACACTCAAACACAAATAATGAAAAATTCATTCCTCTGCAACTTGGATTGTATTGAATATAAGGTTAACTCTTGCACTGGACCTGTTGCTACTGCTGAATATCCTACGTGTTATGGTGGTCTTTCCCACCTTATTAACATACCAGCTTATTCTTCCCCAAAGACATATTCCTTTGGTACTGTCAAAAAACATGAACAAGCTCTTTATTTGTTGAAGCAAAGTACTATAAACCTGAAAAATCCACAAATAATCTAATCCATCTGCTCATCTACAACACCACATAAAAAAAATTGGCCCATAAGGAAAGAAAAAATTCAGCAGATATAGTTACTGTTGATACAAGTGAAACATCATCACTTTGGCCTTGAGTTAATAGGACTAGATCTCCCCAAATGGAGCAGGAATGACAAAAGCCTTAAAGAATGAAGGCAGTGAAAATATCAGAGAAATAAATCACTGAATTTTGTGTTCCTCTCCTATCCAGGACACAGCTGATGCTGTTTGTTGCATTCCTGCTGTATCTACTTCACAAGAGACATCAATTCTTTGGTGGCCTGTATAATAACTATCAGAGACAGTTAACATTTTAAACAAAATTAAGACTACTCACAGCAAGCCAGATGAAGACTTTGGATGATCATTGACCTGCAGATCTCAGAAAACAAACAGCAGAATGTTTACAGAGCCTCGGACAATTAGCTGAGCCACAGTACTAAGACAGAACGCACTTACAATAAAAGTTTCAGTCCCGTTGTTGTCCCCATGTTCCTGTTTTCTTTTCCTCCTCCTATATTAAAGATGCGGGTTTTTGTTTTGCTAGAGGACATACATGCTGTTAAGTCTGCTTGTTTTCTCTATTAGTGACTTCCCAGGACAAATCAAATTTCAAAATAATTTTGGCAAATCACACCAAAATGCAGAGAAGCAGGTATGGGGGTTGTGTATAGTTCATGTTTGGACAATAGATTATAAATCAAAAGAAAAAGCTGTTTTGAGTTAGAAAGGATTGATCGGGAAACATAGTATAGGAGGTACAAGGACTGGGCTAAATTCTAAGGACTGTCCTGAAGCTTGTCTTTACTGAACTCCTTCCTATAAGCATGTGTTCAAGCCTAATTCAGGCAGTCAAGCACAGCTCTGGACCACTGAGTGATGCTATTTGCAGCACAAAACAATTGTGTTAACCGATGATGAATTGCATAAACTCAGCTGCAGCCTCTAGTTTCACCTCATCAGTTGTACCAGCTTTGGGCACAGTCTAATTAACTTGCTATTGCTGATCCTAGCTAGGCAGTTTCTTATTGCCACCTTACTATAAATTCTAGACTGATTTCTTCCCTAATCTGCATCATTTCACACAATTGTTTTTGAAAGCATTTAAACCAGTAAAAATCTAGGGCAGGATTTTGCTAGTGGATGGGAGTAAGATAAAGAAGCAAATTCAGACTCTGGCTTGCTGAAAGGACATAACCTTTGGGTTTTTCCTATAATTCTATTTTGATAACCTCTGACGCTAAATCAATATGAAATCACTATAAAGTGCTATAAACTTGCAATGCGATTTCAAAGAACACAGTAACATTGCAATATTATTAGGTACTAACACTAGAGATTCTTTTTTAGTCTCAATTCTGAGGTCAGTCTATAGAGCTTTAAGGCCGGATAGAAAGAACAGACAGACTTTTCTTGTTACCATCTAAATCACACCACATATCATTTGTGCCCACACCCTCAAAGCGGTTGAAGTATCTGCACTGCAGTTTACTGGTATTATTCAGAATGCAAAGTGACTGTCACCCTGTTCTCTCTTGCTTACAAAGGTCAGTTTTGTAGAACTTGTCACCTTGATTGATACTCTAATGTCTTTTTTTATAAATTGTTTTGTTGATATGTGTAGCCATTTGTAGTGGATGTTTTTCTCCAGATTATTGAGAAAACTGAAGTCTGCAGCAAGCGCTAAACAGTGATGAGGACCATCAACATTTGTCTTGAAGAAGGGAGATCTAACAACCTTCCTGAAAGGAACCGCAGCCTGACTAGGTCTAAGGAGTCTCTTCAGGCTGGAGACTGAGTTACCACTTAGAGGTCAGCTTTTCTTTTCAGGAAGGCAACTGAGAAACTGACAAACAGCAATCTGAAATGCTCCCACAGGAATCTGGACACTTGTTTCGTATTTCCAGCCAGGGAACCATGCACACAGGCTTCCTGCTGTGCCACGCAACCCTCTGGGCTCCACAGGTAATGAAAGTGTATCCACAGTGCTCCTGCTGAACACCCAATGCAGCACTGAATTTGCTGCTCAGCAACATCTCATGGCACCTCTAAGATGCTGCCAGAGGGAACATGCCAGTTCATCTGGCTCCTCTCATACATGGCTGAATCTTTACCAATACCAGCCCAGAAGCTTGTGGCAAAATGGTTTCTTTTAACTGGAGAAGGCAGATTCATCAAAACCAAATCCTTACGAGACCATCAATTTTGATCCTCTCACGTACAAATATTTTCATGTCTGGGATAAAACTTTTGGTCAGAATGAGATCTCATAATACTTACAAGTTCCCTGTGCTTAGTAAGGTAAGAGATACCTGAGATAAAACACCACCCTCAACCCCCTGTTTGTGTTGTTCAGCATGGACACTAGAACCTGTCTATTCCTTGTCTTAGCAAGTTCCCAGAACAGAGATAAACAAATAGTGAGGAAAAAAATGTCCTCATTTCATTTTGACGTGAAGTAGGATTTTTTTTTTGAGTCTTGACAAAGCCACACATTCCTAAATTCCAATCAATGTTAATAAAAACATTATGCATTCAAAAAGCATTATTTCAGTAGGCTGAGTAGGTCAGAAGGACAACATTTATTACAGCATTAACTCAATTTGAAATTCTAGGAAGATATCAGGATTTACTGAGGAAAGGATCATTTACAACCTCGATGGATAATGCTTATACAAAATTTTAACATTCTTTATAATGCTTATTACAGGATTTGAACAAAGCGCTCTCTCACACATACAAAATAAGTCTCAAACTTCTGGACAAGAAGTGGCTAGATAAAATTTTAATAAATATAAAAATGCTAGCGGTCTGAACATATTGCCTATGTTTTACAGAAAGATTTTTTCAAAACCTGTTCTTTCCTACTTTCACTCCTAGCTTTTGTCTTCTAGGTCTGTATATGAAAATGTGTGAGGAAAAGAAATAAAAAGATTCAGAACACACTCAAGCCAAGTTGGAAAATAAACGGCAAAAGACAAAGAAGTAAAAATCAATACATTTCAAATGTAAAGCTACATATTCTCTTAACATGACATTAATTCAAAAATTGGCTGCCATTCAACTGAAAAGTCTGTCTTTCCTCTCTAACCCTAGTAAGGTTTTTTCTATTAATACATTGTATCTTTTTTTCTGAGCACTGTCTCAGTGCAAAGATTTAGCCTTGTTTTGTTTAAGTGCTCTCATGGAGTTCTTTATACCACTTCATTGCCTTTGGAAAGCTGAATTAACAGCTCTGAAAAAGACAGCAAATTATTCTGGACATACCTTCTAACTGCAGATGTTCCCTAATATTTCCCAAACAAGCAAAATAACACGTGAATTAATTTCACTCACGACTACTTATCAGCAATTTTCTGGCGCAATCCAGATACATTTATTATACATTTTTGGGAATAACAGAGGAAGCCTGTAATAGTAGTAGTGCTTATACGCTTCACAGTTTCACTCCAAAGAAGTCCTCTGGGCTTCCCTTCAAGAAGAACGACCACCAAGAACCAATCAGAATCACCTGAAGATTAATGTCACTATTTGTCATTCTCTTGCCCTTTGTAAAATTCAGGATGTTAACAGCAAGCTAGACCATGTGCTGCCAGATGCCACACTGAGTTTCATAATCATATGCACACATAAGATATGTTTTGTCTTTGTTTAAAAGTATCATTGATTACTCCTCTTACTGCAAACTACAGACCATGGGTAGCGACTGCAATCAGGCTAAGGGTGCTACAGAAAGAATATCTGTATTAACTGTACATAGTAATTATTGCATGCATTTTATCACTGTTTACTTCAATATAGCTAATTCTCATTAAGATGCAAATTTACTGAGTCACAGCAATTTGAAGGAAGAAAGTTTGTGACTCAAGAGCACATACTGATTGGATGCTGTAACGTTTATTTGGGATCAGACCAAGGTCATTTGCCTCAATGCCCTCAAGTGCCATTAAGAGGGGTAAGTGTTGGGTTGTCTTGTATCCAATGGGAAATGTCCCCATTATGACACTGTTCTATGGAACCTTTTCTTGGCTTATGTGCTTTTCCATGGACTACTTCTTAACATATTTCCTGTCCTAACAACAGATAACCACAGTTTCAGGAAAACTATTATTTTTATACATAGGACAGCACAACATGACTATACTACATGATGGCACTACAACTAGCAAACAGTGTCTGCCTGTCAAGAGCAGCTTGTTAGCCCCATACCACACTTCAAGGAAGAACCACTGGTTCACAAAAATCACAGCCAATACGTCAGTCTAAGCATGCCGTCTAGATGCATTTAAGCTGGAAAATTATTATCTATTGTTACTATTAAGTTGCATCCCTTCTGCAGCCAATACCTTGTCTTTGGCAGGGAGAAAAGCAGAAAAATGTATAATCAAGGAAAGAGGCTGAAGAGGTGGATGCTTAACTATGTTACGGACTTTCTTTAATTAAAGCCTCTCTTAACCTGCTCTTAATCAAAGCAAATGGTAAGTGGCTTGCTCAACAGATGGGTACAGCTGTGCATAACAACCATGCAGGTGTTTAATTTTATATTTGGCAAGTACAGTAAGCAGCATTCAAACATTTGAGGGTGAGAGGATGGTTAGTGAGGGAGGGTTTCAAAGACACATGCCACTGAAAAAGGAAGATTATTCTGCCATTACTAAGCTACTCAATCAACTTCACTACTTTTGTGTTAAATCCCAGTCTGAATTACAGGGGCAGATGTATAATCTGTGAGGCTTTCCAGAGTAATCCCTCCCTCTTGCTGCAGCCCACCCCCCCCCCTTTTTTTTTAAAAGGCTAACTGTACTCAATTGCAGCCTTCTGTCTTCTCGCATACCAGAAGTTGTTCTTATTCTTTGTCTCCTATTCCCAATACAAAAGGCACCAAATGAGTCAGAGGAGACAGAAACAAACCCATCCTAGGTAGAAATTAATCACTGACAGAGCCAGGAGCTCCAGAAACATGTGAGGAAGACATTGAGAGAGGTTGCATGAACAGAGGACAGAAACCCAAATGCAGGACTTCCCAGACAAAGTGTAAACCCAGAAAAGTAATTATTGAGGTTATCACAAAATAAGAAAAAAGAGAGTATTCATTTTAACTAGAAGTCTGCCACAAATATAATTAAAATGAAAAACAGTAATTCAAAACAAAGCCAAGGAAGGATAAATTTTGCATTTCACAAACATCAGTTATCCCCTGCACCCCCAGTAATTTACAGTATCGTTTACCTACAAGAACAAAATGGAATAAGGCCAGGTAAATGAAACACAAGGAAAATGGCAAGTATTTGGCATCTTGCATATAAAATACACCAAAGGAAGGAATTTGGCAAAGCAAAGGATCAGCATAAAACCACAGCTTTAAAGGGAACATTACTGAAAGGTAAAAGTGGCAGTACCATCATCTGTATCAATAGGTATTATCCAGACATTTATTACAGCTACAGACAAGGAAAGAGGCAGAATGTGGATAAGGCAGAGGCAGAATGTGCAATTTCAAAGCATGCAAGTCAGTGTTGATGTTAAAGTGATTCAGAGACTGCTGCTATTACTTTTTCACTCATTTTCACGTACTACAGTACATTAAAGATTAGCTAAAAATAGATTACACACTTTCATAATATTGCTTTCTCACATATTCCCCTGATCTACTATACTTTTTCAAATTAGAATAGAAATATCCAGCAGACTCCCTCTGTGTTTTTCCATGCACAGAAAGAAGTTCAAATACCCATGTTTAACAATCTGAATATAAATAGGAATGGAGTTGCTTAAAAATTCCTCCCATCAGTATTTCTCAGATTTACTGAAAATACAACCCCCCTTTTGGCTCTCTCTTTCTATCTGCTTGCAAAGTCTGAGATAGTTGGTAGACTATTTTGAACACTTTAAAGCTTTTTCTACTACTGTCCAGTTCCTTTGGCATGCTTCTGTAGTCTTCAAGAAGTGGTATGGCACCCCACAGCTGGAGAAACACTGATGTGGATGACTATCATAATCAAAGCATGTAGGAGTTTAACATAGGAATTACTGAGCTGTACTAAGCTGAAGATTTATAAACATACAGGACTCTTTCTTATGCAATAAAAGAAATATTTGTTTTGCTTTCAGTCAGAACAATTGTTAATGCACCCAATTCCACACACACTTCAGGTGCTCTTCAGGTGACTGTGATTCCTATGGTAACGAGTCATCACCCAGAGTCCCCTAACGAGTCCCATGCCAAGAAATTAAACAGATCCACAGGTGAACTGCTAAAAGATCAAGTTCTGAGAGCACTACTGTGAACAATATCCCTTTTCTGGCTCTAGTTTTTACAGTCTGGAGGGGGAATCTTCTGCCACTATCGTGAGATACATTTGTGAATTTAAAACACAAGGTTCCGAATGCAAGGATTTAGGAGACTAAAACCAAGGTACCCAATAGACCAAAATATTTCCCATATATCCTTATTGTGAGTATCACTAAATACTTGCTACTAGGAAAAGCAGCTTTCTACAGAATAACATTATACAGCAATTCCTAATTTAATTCACCTTCACCTTAAATACCCAACCCACACATTTGCATTTTTTTCTTGATATCAGTGAAATGGAAAAGCCCAGAACTTGAAACACGTTTTAAAAGTTTTCCTGTTATTCCTAATAGCCAGAATTCAAACAAATAAAGATCAGTAAACACTCTTTTCCCAAAGAATACTGATCAAATTAGTTATTATCATCTAGTTTGTTACATAGATGATAACCATCTATAAAACTACTGTCCAATAGTAACTACCAATGAAGCAAATAAGGTTACCCTTAGGTTTTAAAGTATCTAGTTTATCTTAAAAAGATCTCACTGCTGTCTCTGTTGAGACAAGGACCACAGCGTGGCATGTTTGAAGGGCTCCGCTGCAGAACTGCTCTATACCCAGTGGCACAGAGTTCCTCCAGAAACTGGCAGGAGTCACACTGTGGTACCCACTGGCATCTCCCACCAGAACAAGATTGTTAGTGCTATGTAATATAGCAGGTGAGGAATATGTTTGCACAAATAAATCTACTTAACTTTTCCTGACTGAAGTAAAACTGGACATGTCTATACAAAGAAGAGTTTATATCTGTTTGATGAAGCAAACTGTTAGATTTCTAATACTGAATTTCCAACATTAAATACTACAATAGATTACAATCATTAGAAATATTGGTAACTTTTCCTAAGTAAGTATTTTTTATTTTAAAATTTGTCAAAGATAATTGCCTGGATGGTTTTGAAATGCAAGTTTTTAATGGCAAACATGTTAAACATGGAAGACTATTTGAGAAAGGGAAAAATTAAGATAATAGAGTGACTTGCTTTACCTATAGACAGTAGCATAAACAAAGTCCAAAGGACCATTATACTCGAGACATACATGTGAGGCAAAGTTTTAATTCGTCACACATTCCTTGAAAACACAAACTTTATTTAGTCAGCATTTTGATTTCCAAATTTTTTCCTGTTCTATTTCTGCAGTCATAACATGATTTTGTTAAATATTTAAAGGCTACCTGCTCAGCAATAAGCAAATTGTCTATTTGTATAGCAGATGAAACACTAGTTATACCTTGGAGAATTACAAATATAAACAGAATAAGCATTCAGGTCAAAATAAAAATAAAATTAGAGTCTAGAAATGTTTGTAGGAAATAGCACAATTTATATTTACCAAATTCATGTAGAATTAAAGTGGAAGAAGCTGTGTATCCAAAGCTAACTTTTATGACAACCTATACTTCCATGAATATTTATTATCAATACAGCATATCTAACCAGCTAAACCATTCTAGCCATACTTGCATTTCAGAGTGATTATTTTTGAAGCTAGCATATTAATTTCCTTGAAATGAATAATTTATTATGGTTATTTTTCATTTCTCCCTTGTGTGTATTTTCAAGAAAACGGTGTCCTAAAGCTTGAATAATTGCCAGCCGAATACTAGATAGTTACCTTGATCTTTGCTCAAGATACATGTATGTGTGTGTGTTATCAGGGCTTCCTAGTATTTTCACCAGCAGACAATATTAGGTAAGAGTAGAAAATAAAGCTACATAGTGATTCAAATTATTTTTTAATAGAGATGATTCAAAGTTTCAATACCAACAGCATGCAGTTACATAGGGCCATCCCTTTTGGTCTCTCCAGATTATTTGGGGCTGTAATTTCTGCCTACATTCTCTAATCTTGTCACAGACAGAGGCAGAGCTAGGTGAAACACAGGTAAGGTACTGTAGGGCCCTTCTTGAGTGAAACAGGATTGCAGTCACAGAAAGCAACTTTTCAAGTTTAAAAAAAATAAAAAACCCCACAATGACTCCAGCAGATGCTGCTATTTTTGAGGGGCATTTCAGGTTTGGCACTAGCACAACCCATCTGCTGCGGCAGCATACCTCTTCCATGACTGCCTCCACGCAGAGGACCCCACAGCCTCTCACCCCACACAGCTTCTCGGGTCAGAGATCAGCATGGGCAGCTCCAGACTTAGTAGTACTCTATGGAATCTACAACACTGTTCTTGATTTGAAGTGGATTATACTTTTGGTTGAAAATAGGGAGAAAGGGGAGGGGTTAAAAAAGACTAGCAAAGGCTAATACAATAGCTGGTCTTCTAGCGAGCAGTACTATGGTCATGGGCACTGAAACTCTCTGTTCTTGATATTTTTATGTTCCACTGTTAAAGCTGCTTGGTTTTGTTCTGTATGTTTAGAGCAAAATCTATAAAAAATTCCTTAAAATTTGAAAACTTTATTCTTCAGTTTGCCCATCCCATTTGGCTCTGGGCAGAAACAAGGCCAGGCTCAGCACTGCTGTGGGAACGCAATGGCACAGGCAGTAAGTGGGGATGCTCTGGACTGCCACTGAACCACTTCTGTCCCCAAGGACCTGCCAGTGGCAGATCCACGATGGGTCTGAAGGAACGCACGGGGGCAGAGCCAGCGTGTGGGCTCCCACTTCCACTGCTAGCCCAGAGTTAGTGAACACACTGATAAACACGACCTGCTGGGGAAAAAAACAGCCTAGATTCTATAAAGAGAAAATTATGTGTCTTACAATCAGTGTCCTGTGAAGGACACTTCTGAAGGAAAAGCACGTAATGGTCATCAGTGACTAGTGGATACCTGGAACAATGAAATGCATTCAGTGATATCCCTCAAAAACAAACAAACAAACAAAAATCTTCTATAGGAATGACCACATGAACCCAAATATAAGCCAGCTGTGAACATACAGTACCCCTTTGTTCAAGGAAATCCATTGTAAAGGTGGGACAAGCAGTGTAAGGAAACTGTATGCCTCCCCTGCTTTCCTGCCTCCACAGGACCCAGAATCTCTGTCTGCCCCATGCCCATGGTGCCCGGCATCGCCTCATCTTTTCAGCCTTGCAGCCCACGTGGCAACTCCAGCTGCACTTCTCTCCATGCTGCCTGGCATCTCGCTGCCTGGACACCACCTCCAACCCCTCTGGATGAGAATCTGGGAGATGCTCACCCTGCTTAATTATTAGCCTCAAAAGACAACAATCTTTTGGGGACCTTCTGACTGTGAAATAAGCTGCTTCTTGCTCTGCTTCAGTTAAGCTGCTGAGCATCAAAATCTTTGGAAAATGTCAGAATCTGGGTATTTATTATAGCTCAGTACAGACACTACACTTTATATGCAACGTTTACTGTCTCCCAGCTTCAGCAGATAACATACAAACTGCAAATGGATATAAAATAGTCAGCTCTTCTGGAGGGCAGAAAAATGCATTTTCTTCACTGTAAACTACACGTAAACATAAAGTGACAACTACCCAGGCAGCAAACGGATCTCTCTTTCCTTTTAAACATGCAAAACATACACTGATACAGTAATCAATGCATAAGGGTACAAATTGCGTATATGCTACTGCTGTTTCTTATACAAACTCCCAAAGTAGGAATGTTAAATACATACCTTGCACCAACTTCTAGGCCCTAAACCTGTCAGCTTTCCTTATAATCATCTTAAACATTTAAAAAAATTCAGAAGATTTTCATAAGGGCTAAAGCATTAGTAGTTACAGCATAAGCTGAAGATGGAATTTACTGCTATCGTTCTGCATCTAACGTTTGCACAAGACTAATCGATTAAGACATTCCCAGATTGTTTTAACATTTAACAGGATCTATGGAATGACAGTCAGAATTTTTAATACTCACAGAGTCATAGAAGAGTGGCATCAATAAGACAAATTGTATGAATAAGTGGCATTAGAATGCACTGGCAATGCACCCAAAAAATTATTTTTAAGGACTGCGACAAGAAATATTCCAATTAGGCTACGTAAATTACCAGAATGTAACCGTCATTACTGAAAAGAGAGTTTCCCTTCTTACCATAAAAAGAATTCATTGTACAGACTGGAGAAATATATACTCTTTGGACTTGCTATTAAAATAAGTGTAACAAGTTATAATTAAATGGGTCTTAAATTGCAATAATTACCCAGAAACACTGAACAGATGAGCACAGGTGAACAGTACACACATCAAAGCACGCAGCGAAGAAAATGAGAATAAATGCTTGCTCTCTCTTTTCAATGCTGTGTCTTCAAGTAAGCAACCTGATGTCAGCTCTGCCAACAAACATAGTTGATGTAATTAAACAACAATACAGGTTTATTATATAACCAAATGGAAAGTTGTAGACAGGTCTGAACAGCGCTAAAAGTAGATTTAATTAAATTTGCAGAAGATCTAATTATGCAATGCTGGAACCAAAATGTACGAACTAGATCTGTTCTGCTCTGACACTTCTTTCCAGGTTTTTATTCTAGAATTTCAAAGATTATTTTAAAAATGATAAAGGAGGAAAAAAGGAGCAGTTGGTCTGAAATAATGAATTTTTCATATTAAAAATCAGCACAAAAAAAAGTTACCCTGCAACAGAACAAATGGCAGCTGCACCGGAGACAAGCCTTTATATTTAACCTCTCAACAAGCAGAATATTCATTGCTTTTCATAAAAAGAAAGCAAATCTCATAGTTAAATCCCCCTTCCTAATGCATTTCAGGTTGATATACACATCCCTAAAGTCACTGACATCAGTGTAGTTCAGCTGACAGCACCCTGCAGCCCTTCTGCAGCTCGTCTAGCGATTAGCCAATTCCCTTGTCCCTTTTCCCTGCTCTGCTGTTGAGGGGACTCTGTCATCTCCCCACTGCCAGCAAGCAGGTGGTCTGGTCTCCTTCTACCTCCATACCTCTCCTTTCACCCCATGACATGTTGCCTCCCAGCGACACAGCCCCTTGCCTCCAGCTGCCCAAGCAGCTGGGGAGCAGAAGCATCTTGAAGGCAGTTTGCCTATATGAGCTCCCTTCTTTGCTCTGCTTCTCACTCCCTTGCAGGACTCCTTTGAGCAATAGGCCAGTCCTGAAAAGGTGCGCGTGCTTTATTTAGACTTGAACCATTAGCTCAGCAGGTTGTTTCTTGGAACAAAATCTCCTTTCCAACAGCAGAAATTAACAATCAAGATATATTACAATGGTAGCCTTTTGCCTCGGAAAGGTTCACTGTGCTCCAAGCTGTGTGCTCTGTAAGCCTCACCACTCAAAAAAAAATAAAAGCACACAGAAAGAAATACGGAAAGGAAAATGGCAAAATGGCAATTTGACTGAGATCAGAATGGACAAAAGGGCCAAATCACTTGTGCAGCCACAGAGACCTGCTGAGCTGCATGGCTCCAGTGAGACCATACAGCAGCACCAAAGCATGAGTGAGGGTTGCAGAGGACCCTACGCACTGCCTACCGTGCTCACCGTGCTGCCTCGGAGGCACAGGCAGGCTTTCACCCTCCTCTGCTAGCCGTGCTCCTCTTACACCAGCTGCCAATATGCCTCAGCCATGTTTTTATTAGCTATGATTTAAAAGTATGATAAATGTTTTTAGTAAATACACAGGTGGCATTTTAAGGCAGTCAGTGAAATAAATTGGTGTTAAGGTACATTCCTCATTATCTGGTTTTGTCCAGAATACTTAAATTAGTTTCTCCACAGTTTTTTCTGGTTGCTGTTTGGTAGTTGCCTCTCTGCTTGAACAGTGATTTCTTTTTGCTCCCTCAGCTGTTGTCTATACAATGACATGCTTAGACACATCTGAGAAATTCAAGTGTCTCGTTCTCCTCACTCATGTCTATCTCAATTCAATTCTCTTTCAGTTCTCTTTTCCTCTCAGACAATTCCTTGTTAGTATAAATCACCTGTCACTTATCTTGATAGATTTAGTTGGATCCAAACTGAGAAAGCGGAGCTAATTCTCAGCTCTCACCATAGCATTCTTCATTCTACCATTCTGATGTTCCACATAGCAATACTATGGTTTCCAAATTTCATTTTAATATCATCGATTGTAAAATTACAGGTCTGTTAAAAAGAGTGGTCTAAGGGAGTTTTATGACTGTTCAGTAGGTGTTTTGAAGTACTCTTTTTAGCCATGATTTTCACTGCCTGCCAAAGAAATGTGTTTTCAGGTACCACCATATAGGGGGAGATTCTACATGCTGAAAAAATATGTGTGTATGGAGTGTCATAATACTGTTCACCTTTACTGATTAAAATAAACAGCATGAAACTACAGTAAAACTTTAAAATTTGGGGTTTATTCTGAGAAACAGACAGTATTCAGCCTACAGTATTTTCAAGGCAGGACTTAGAGTGGTCAGCCGGGACCCACTGCACAGTAAGGCCAGGGCAAACCCTTCACACATTTCGGCCCTGAAGCCTGCATGGAGCTGCTTGTTACTGTAAAAATAAGCACATGAAAGTGTGTACACAGAGCAGCAGTTTAAAACCTCTTGTTTGGGTGCTGGGTTTTTGGTTGTGTTTGTTTCCCCCCCCCACCCCCCCTTGCCCCATTTGAAGTCTTCACAATGTAGGTGGTTTTGGACTCCACGTGCCACCTCCCTCCCACCTCGCAAGGCTGCTGATACCCAAAAGCAAAATGCAGAGAGCTCTGCGGCCACCCTCACATTGATGGGATCTTACTCTGAGGCATCTCCCAGCTGACTTTATGCAATGCCAGCCTGGCCTCTAGTCTTTTCCTTCTGTCACTCTGATAGAGAGATGACTTCCGTTCAACCAGCTCTATTAAATGGAGTCACTAAATACCACGTAAAGAAGACAGTGCCCGCTAACAGCAGTAGGAACTTCCCTGGTGATTTCAAAGGAGTTTTGGCTCATGCCAAGAGTGCCTTTGTCTTCACAGGAGAGTAAAAATTTAGGAACAACCTAAAGATATTTAATATTCAGAATATGAATAGCTCACTATTAATAGCTCACTAATATCAACAAGTTAAAACTATGGAACGAATGGATGAAACAGAAGATAACTATGGGAAGCACAGTAGCTATTCCATGTAGCAATAAAAGAGAGCGCTCTTCTAAATATTGGTACAAAAGGCTGAAGATTAAAGAGGTTTCCCTTTCCACAATAAACATTATAAATAAATTATGGCTCATTATAACATGATTTGGGCAGACATTAATTCATTAGGCCTTTGGGGATTTCGGTAGAATCCTTTTGGATGAATGCAATCAGACCTTTGGTTATCACACATTCCTAAAATCATGCCACGGTTGTTGGTTCAATTACACTTTTTTAAATACTCCTCAAATATAAAATGATAAAAACTTCTTCAGCAATATCTTTACAACCGTGGTAATGTGGTATGAATTTAATTCCAGTGCATTCACACTGAAGGTATCCATTTTCACCCTCATTTAATACACTGTCCCCAGGAGGATTCATTTTGACAGAGAGAGTACATGCTCTGATAATAGCTTCAAAAATTACAATACACTACAAGCAATATTCTTAATTGTGAAAAAGTTCGTAATTTTGGAAACAGGGACTTAACTATGTTTGTAATTCCTAAAATTCATTGTCTACTACTTTGTTCAAAGTCTCCAAGCTACTAAGGAATAGCAATGCCCTTCTGGTAGGGCTGGCAGCACCTTCACCATATGGAGATTATCTTCAATGCAATAACATGATGAACTCAAACCCCATTAAAAGCACTGCTGAAAGAACACAGGAAATCCTGAGCTTAAGAAAAGCTAGAATGGGAAGGATATAATTTAATTTTATTGACATCTTAGAGACAATTACTTTTCTCTCAAATATCATGCTATCATTTATTTTAATCAGATACCACTGTATTAATATATGCATTTAGCTGTGCAAACAGGGAAAACAGAGGGGGAAAGAACACCAAGCCTCTGTTTTTAAGTGTAGGAGACAAGCATCAATTGACTGCAAAACAGTGTGCGCTGACAATGCAATTAAGTTTAAATTATCTAATATTAATTTTGCATGTCTATGGCTCCTGCAGTGTGCCAGATACTGACTCAACAAGTACATGCACACAACTGAATGTCACTGCACTTGTTTTGAAGCTGGCGTTCTAGACTAACCGAGAAGCATGGCCATGCTCCTCTGTAGAAGAAATCAGGAAATCTCACTAACTGAACTCGGGCTCGAGAGACTTAGAAACATTAGTAAGAGTTGATAATCCACTCATAACCTTTCATAACCTTTTTATGCAGAACTGCTCTAAATGAAAATATTGAATAGTATTGCATCCTTTCACTTCATAAATGTTACCATTAAATTATTTTAATATTATCTGAGAATAACCAATAATCTGAGAATTATCAGAGTAAAAAGGAAGTTTAGGATCTCCGTGCATTTTTAATTTGCAAGACACAGACTGTCAGCAGTAATACACTCATTGACTGGCAGAGAAACTTGATGGACAAGTCAAGTGATTTCACACCAGGAAAGAAGATACCAACATAAAGCAATCTTTTAACTTGAAGAATGTGTCTGTCCCGATATTAAGAAGAATGGGGGCAGGAAGAAAAAAGAATGGGAGCAGGAATATGATGTTAAAAGAAAATAGCTATATGTGAGAGCATTATTTTAAATAGACAAAGAAAAATTTATATATATTATTGGCTTAATTTCATGCCTACAATTTACAAGTGGCTTTGAAATTTGACCAAGGTAACACTGAGGTCCCTTTTGATAAATTTAAGACTGTGAAAGAAGAATTAAAGAAAAAGCTCATTGAAGTTATAGAGTGAAAAGAACACTACATTGCACAATTAGAGAAAAACTGCTTAATAAAAATGCACTTTAAAAAAACCTGCTGATGTTTGGGAGAGTTTCTTTCAACTTTAGGATGTAATACTGTGGAACTAAGGGGACTGAAAATCCCCTCTAAAACCTAAGCTATTTCTTAGGTCTTAATATCGCATATGGACACATCTAGCATTATCATCATGGTTTGAATTTTGCTTTGCTGGTACTAGTAGTCAAAATTTATTAGAAGAACCTCAAAATTTTCAGGGGCTTAAAATAATCAGTTATTAGATTTTTCTTTTCTCCCTAAGAATATGCTTTTTCAGTTTGAACCTTTAAGGTTCAAGTTCTTTAGCATTTCTGAGTTCAGAAGGTAAGTGCTCATCAAAGAAAGAAAACCGCTACACAATCACCAGCTTTTGAATCCAGGTAAGAAAAAAAAGGATGAAGTCTTACAAAAAAATACTACATTATTTAGGTAGTTCAAAGGATTTATGTAATTAAGTTATGTTTTGCAATTTGTGTAATTATTTACGAGTTCCCAAGATTTGGCACCATGATCACGTAGTGATCTGTACTGAACTTGGTAAAACTTGTGACCAAAAAGTTTACTCATGAGAAAATACCAGTTTACATCAATAGAAAAACTTCCCTGAGCAAAGATAGATACAAATGTAACAGGTAGAGGTATTTGGGTCTGAATGCCTTGACAGTAATCATCACCTCCTCTCCATATCAAAGGGAGCAGTATTAGGCCCTTTCAGACAATAATAGGATTGGTCCTTTAAAAAACAAAATTTTATGGAGAAATACTGAAAAAGTTGGCTAAGTAGAGACTAATCCATACCATCTAGTTTGAGACTACAAATTTCAGCATCTAAATTAGGATCTTGTAGTGCCAGCACAGAGAGGCTCCTGCAGAAGACAAATCAGAGCACTTCCTAGTTGTGCCTCTCTCCCCTACTGACCACAGGGTGGATAACACTAGCTGGTCAGAAAAGCACTCTCCCCTCTCTCTTCAAATAACAGACTAAGAACATCCACTGGCTCAAACTAGATTTTGTGCAAGCTCTGCAAGTCCGCAAATGGTTGACTGTCTAGTCAGTGGTTTTGCAAAGTTTGCTTTCTCTCTCCTCCCTAAGTGGTCTAAAAAAAAAAAACTTGAAAAAACCCCAATAACCTGCACATAAACAGTCATACTAACTGAGGTCCAACATAGTGTCTATTTTAAATGCCAATAAAAATCTTGCAAATGGATTAAAAAGTAAAATACATTTTAGACATTACAAAAATGGCAGTTTTGGCTCTACCTGTTTGTACCTAGTAGCAGTTATATAAACTACAAATGCATGTCTACCATTTATTCCACTAAATGTTCTTCAAACAAGTGACTTTCTATTCAGAATACCTGCAGTTTATAATGGAATTTTATTGCTAAGAGATTGAGAAAAGAAAACCTACCAATAACTTTTGTAAAATGCAGATACATCACAACCTGTGTTAGATAAAAAATGGCCCTTCTGAATACGGTCTTTAGTTAATGAAGGGCAGCACACAAGAATTATTCTAATGATGCTTTTAATTCTTTCAGAGTTACACTCTTACTTTTCCATAATTCTGCTATTTATAGTATCTGAATTTAGAAGTTAGTTCTGCTATTGCTGAATTGGCAAGATGCTGAATGTGTTGGGCTTGACCCCAGGAAAGAACAGAAACGTTTTAGAAAATAAGACCCACCGGCATCTTTGAGAAGTTACTGACATGTAATAGTAAGAAGTTATTTACATATGCTTACTATTAAGTATATGAATCTAATTGATTTGCTTAGGTTAAGATACGATAGCACTTCAGAAGATAGGTATTCATTCTACATCATTTTACAGATGGGAAAACCATGGAGCAAGTCAATGAAAAATTCTGGACCAAGAGAGCAGAGTCTCATATGCCAGCCAGGTTTCCATCATACTTGACCCATACTGTATCTTTCTCTTACTCTTTATGCAGCAGAAATCTCACAAACTTTTTTTTCAATTAGAACTGTATTAACTGCTTCTTACAGTGATTGCTTCCTTTTTGTCTTCTGTTTACAACTAACAGTAATTCTCCTCTCTACCTTCAGACCATGTAACTTGTGGACATATTCTTGACTCTAGTACCCCAATCACATAATTTCTCTTTGTTGTAAAAGCGTTACAAAACAGTTCTTGCCCACATCCAGACGTGTTTTCTGTTGTCTCTACTAAAACCTGTGCTATAACAGTTATCTTCTCCCTATGCCACTTTCTCAGTTATTTAAGGCACCAAATAGGCAACTGCTTTCCATATTGCTATATGGCATTCCCTAGATATGGTTTCCTCTATAATATACCTAATTTGACACATTCTAACTTTAAACACCTTACAAACCATTTCATTATAGCAGAAGAATAAGATCTGAACAACTAGATAACCAGGTCACCTGTGGAGTTCCTTCTCAACTGAAACCTTCTCAATGTAAGAATATCACCCACTTGTTTCCTACTCTGTGCAGAAATATTTTTGTTGCTGGGTAATACATAGCTTACAGGAAGTCTCATGTTTAACAAAATGCTAGACTGACTGAAAATAAATAAATCGCTCTGCTACAAGCCTCTGATCTCCATTGTGCACTCTATATTACATGATATTTGCTTTTTGGATGCACCACAACTGACTCGCACAAGTCTAGGTATTTAAGATTCTTACCTTCTCCTTGGAAATCTGGCTTGTATTTAGCTGCAGTGGTGAAAAGCAGAGAGGAAATGAAACACTGACAGAAGCTCTTCTTCACAGGAGCAACCAAGTCACATCCATGCAGATACCGTGGACTCTTACCAGCTGGATGACCTCTTCAGCCAGCCAGAGACAGGTGAGCACAGAAAATCAATCCATCCTCTGTGCAAACTGCACAGGCTCTTCAGGGAGCTCTCTGCCTATGGTCCTACCCTGGGACCATGGGATACGGACCTCAAAACCACAGGCACAGACCACCTGTAACAGATAAAAGTTAAACAGAGAGTCATTCTTGTATTTTTACAACTCTGTGAACACAACAGCAAAATTTAAATGCCCCAAAGCTTCCCTAACACTTTGGAAGCATACAGAAAGCTTGTGGTACATGCTGAGAAATTCTGCTAGAGAGAACAGCAACACCTCAAAGAGTCAGCAAAGAGATTACAATTATTACTCCCTCAGGGTACCACAGAATAATAGGAGCTCATTTGAAAATGGATAAAACTGCGTGGGTGAATGAAGTTGAGCCTCTACTATGGACTTAGACCTGTAAAAGACATGGCTGGTCCTTTTAGAAATATCTGCAGTACGGTTTTATGGTGTACATTCAGTCTGGCTGTAAAAAGAGATGTTACAGATGAAGTCAAAAAAGACTCATTCAAAATAATATTGATCGAATTGCAAAATCAGTGAACAGTGAAACAGGTATGTCTTCCTGTAGGTCTTTGGCACTAAAACCATTAGTGTGAATGTGCTTTCCTAATGGGTTAGCAGAATTGACTTCTGAATGACAACGTTTCTCCTCCAGGCTTATACAGCCCCAAAAGTGCAATGAATGAAGTTTTGCTGGACTTTAAAGGACAAAAGTCATTGGGAGGCATCAGATATATACTCTTACTGCCCCACAGAGAACTCAATTTCTTTTTGCAAAGAAAATACATTTGACTGTAACTTATATTTTAATCGTGACAGTTAATTAGAAGGAAACAATAAACCTCTGACAAAAAACAAACCAACATATATTCCCAAGTGGACTTCTGTACTTGCTTCTGTTTTCTTATGTATCAATTACACGCCCATCTCGCTTTGTATCTCAGCAACAACAGCTTAATAGTGCTCTAGCAAGCAAGCAGGCATGGTAGCTCTCCAAGAGGCTTACCAAAGGACCTTTAAGTGTGGGGAAGCAGATTAAAAGTTCAGTAAACAATATGAAGAACTGAAAAGGACTCAAAATGCTTCAG
Organism: Gavia stellata; assembly: GCF_030936135.1. Classification (NCBI taxonomy): domain Eukaryota; kingdom Metazoa; phylum Chordata; class Aves; order Gaviiformes; family Gaviidae; genus Gavia; species Gavia stellata. The sequence continues at coordinate 9,723,577 of NC_082608.1, read as the reverse complement.
CAAAATGACAATGGTGTAACACTGACATGGCTTAAAAGAACGCTCTTCAAATGGGATTCCCCAGTGCACACACCCCGCCAGCGGCCAGCCTGCAAAATCTTCCCATTCAGCATCCATGCCCACACACCACATGCGAACAAAAGTGAGACAGGAGCTATAACTGGGACCAGAGGAATCTGTCATGCTTGGGGGCCACTGTGGAAATTGACCCAGCGTGCGTGATGTCAGTTCAGCAGCAGGCACTGTGGAAGCTGCTTGGCTCATTGCTCCTGAGGACACTCTCACAAGCATGGTTTTATGCATGTAAGCAATCCAGGAAACTGAATTTTTCAGCCCACCTTCTCTACAACCATACAGAGTTCAGCTATTAATGGAGAAAGAAAGAAAATTCAGCTTAATGTCCAGCTGGCACAGCTGACAGTGGTTCCACAGAATATTTAACAATTAGGTTTTACCAAACATTGTAGGAAGAAACCCAAAAGCCTGATGAGGTTTAAAGTCAGTATTTCACTGTCAGAGACAAGAAACTGCTCTGGTTATTGGCTCATACTGATTTCATGTCCAGCTAACAACCACACCCAATAAATTATCTGTCACTTCTGATATTCTTGTCATTTGCAGGGATACTGCAAATCTTCATAGATTTATATAGCAAGTAATTTATCAGATACACCTATAAGTACTCAGATAATCTAGAGAGCAGTAAATGCTTAGTTACAGCTGAGAAGCACTACAGAAAATCTGAAAGACTGGAGGGGAACAGTGCTGTCCAAATAGTTCCCATTCTGCAGCTCTGCCCTGCTGTAGAGTTCTGTGTTTGCATGGTGAAGCTTCTGGGATCTTACAGATTATTCTTTAGAATTTCATCTAATAAGCACAGTTCAGTTTAATAAACCAATAAATATTTCTGAATGAACATAACAGAATGTTATAACATAGATAGTGACCAAGGGGAACCCAACGCAAATAGGAAATATTTAAACATAGATTACAAATATACAGGTACTTTAATTAAAAAAATAAACAGACAAGTGCTTGTTTTGTCATGAAAAAATATATTTCATGGTGAGAACAGATAGGAGATATATACATACACACACACAAACACACATCTGCTTCCTTGCCAGACTGCTGCTTAAGCCAGCCTGAACAGCAAAAGTAAAACACCATTAGCTCTAAGTATGAATAATTGGAGATTGGAAAAAAGCCAGTTACACAGGAAATTGGGGTAATAGCTTCCTCCCATGGAAACGGGAGGAAGACCATTAATGAGAATGTAACACCAAGGACTACACTTCCAAGAAGCCTTATAACCAGAAAATTATTTTTGGATTGATGGGCACAGATTTTACCAGATTCCTGATAACAGACCAGCTCAAACAGAAACAGCTTTATTCTTCTTACTGTCTATGCATGGCAGACCGAGCAGTCCACATAACCGTGCCCTAAGCAAAGAGGCAGCCAGGTGTTGCAGCTACAGCCTAAAGCCAAGGCACAAAGTACAGCCCTTTTTCCTAATTACAAAAAAGAAAGAAAATGTCTTCCCTAATTACACATTTTCCTAACAACATTCTTTTTGACTTTTCTACACTCTTCTATCACAATAGAGTCTTCTACTCTAAAAAAGAAAAGAAAAAAAAAAATCACAACAAGCACGTTAACCTTGTATTTACTGGCCGATGTTTGTCCTTTCTTCGAAGACTAAGTTCTCAAGCCTCTACAAGAAGGACAAGTTTGTTTTTGCAATCCTAAATCAAGGAGCCTTTCCTCTTCCTTTCAGTCCCTTTCCAACTGCCTGTTCAGACCACTTTCATCTCACTGAGTTAAAGAGAGTAAATAGGTTAGATTCATTACAATATCTTTCCTCTTCCCGAAGGGCTCCCAACAGGCTTTGCATAATTTGGCTTCAAAGTTCTGAGTGGTCCCAACTGCTGATAAAATTAATGGGAAATTATTGCGCTACAACTTACAGAATTAGGTCCATTCAGTAACACTCAGGCAACATCAAATCACTGTTTTCAGTGCAGAAATGAAACCACCTCCAAGACGAAACATGGAAGAGCAACGCCCTTCTTCCCTTCTTATTCTTCAGCCAAAGCAGTAGATCCCAAGTGGGAGGGGAAGGGGGGAATGCTTACCAGGTTTGAACACATGTCTCTGAAATGGTTTCCTGCTTCCAAACCCCACCCAGTACGACACGAAGGAGAAAGAACAAAAAAAAAAAAAAAGCTGTGTGTCTATGTTCAAAAATTAGGCTGCCTTATAGTTTGAAATAACAGATACTGTACATAGAGGACAATCTCTCCAAAAGGAAAATGCATCGCTGTACAAACAATAAAATGCAATCCTAGAATCACAAAAAGAAAATAGACAAGAAACCTGACGAATCTAAAAATAAAAGAAAAAAAAGACATCAACAACTCTCAAACAAATAAAAGCAGGCTCACCTGGTTTTCGATAATGATTTTTGAAAGCATAAGAAAATCAGATTTAATACATTATGAAATAGATATTCTACTAATTTAAGAGAAAATTGAAAGCAGATATTAAAGGGCTATATGATACAGAAAATCATAGGAGACTGCTACTGATAATTGCTAATTATAAGCATTCCTAATGCTTTATCATGCATGAGTTATAGGTCAATCCCTAACTCTAGACCTTATTTCATGTTCTCTTTATATATAATAGTGGCACATTTGTACTGTTGTAGGAAAGGTTTTGTCAGCGCTTCCATTATAAACGTCTTACTGGGACTTGAAACTTCGTCATGAAAATGTGCTTCAGGATGAAAATTAGCATGGAAAGTCTCAGTCTATTAGAACGACAGTAAGCGTGTTGCAAATATCACAGAAAGGCTGAGGTTGGACGGGGCCTGTAGAGATCATCTAGTCCAACCTCCTTGCTCAGAGCAGAGCTAACTACAGCAGGTTGCTTCAAAGCTGTGTCCAATTCAGACTTGAATAACACTATGCACGGAGAATCCAAAACCTGTCCAGGCAGCCTGTTCCAGTGTTTGATTACCCTTACAGTAAAAAAGATTGTTCTTATGTTTATATGTTATATTTTATTACATTATCCATTATATATTGTATACCATATTTAAGAAAACAAGTTTTAAGCTAGCAAGAATTAATGCTATTGCCAGCTTGCCATGATCTAACTATCTGGAAAGAATGCAACTTGTAATTATTACTGAGGTGCCTATGTATTTGATATAGTCTTCATGTATGACCACATGCTTGCTTACATTGGACCCCTGCCATTCTCAGCGCTAAATTTGACATGGCCCAAAATTCAACTGAATTTGAATTTTCAAGCCAGAAGACATGCCCCTGGTGTTTGAGAAAACACCATGTGAACTTTTAAGTGCCTAAAGGTGATAACTTCTCTCAGTAATCCAGCTGTGAGGAAAAAAAATGAGCAGAAGAATGTGATTTCCTTTAATCCCCTTGACATAAACAATGGAATAATTTTACTGAAATTTAAAAACTAATAAAGATGGCCAGACACTCAGCATAAGAGATTTCAAGAAAGATTGAAAAAAGGTAAAATTATAACAAAATAAAACCAGGAAGTATAAATTAATATTAGCATTTAAGGAACCTTTACTGCAAAGGAAAATACATCCATTTATACACAATAGCGTAATACCACTTAAGTTTTTTGAAAAAGAAAAAAAAAACCCATACCACACACAAGTCAACACCAATTGGGAGAATCTTCTCATTCTGGTAACTCCTGTGCTATCTGTTCATACAAGTTTTTTTCACAGGCTAAATGAAAACCGTTTGCTCAGAGAGAATCAGCTGCAGAAATAGGAGGTTAAACTGAGACAGGGGCTACAGAAGAGACCAGCCCCAATACAGGTAGCCAGGTCCCACTCCCATGCATGAGATGGAAATATGCAGCATGGCAGTATGACTCTATTCCCCCAGGTTCACCAGTTCTGCCACTCAGAGGAGGCCCTGTCCAGCTGCAGGACTTCATGAATGCCATTGCAGAGCTGCACCAGTAAGACCACAGCAGATGGCTGTATGGCATGCTACACAGCTGTGGTTTTCCACCACTCCACCATATGAATGTGTCTTAAGGGTCTCAAGGCAAAGTGGCTTTTGTCGTGAGAAAATCAAAGCATCACACATTTTTCCAAGATAATGAGTAAGTGGCAGAGATGCATAAGAAACATTCTGATTCTTCTTGCTGGAGCCTTGATTCATGCACAGTTCTGACCTTTTTTTTCTCCTACTTGTCTGCAGCCTCTCACAAGAGCACAAATAGAGCAGAGGGAAGCATGCGCTGTTACTAGGATTACTCAGATTTTTTTTTTTTTCTCTTAAGAGGTTGGTTTAAGTATGTTATCTGAAAATGCACAAGTGATAGTCAACCCCATCTAATCTCCATGTTGCTTTAACACAATTTTACTATGTTTTGATAATTTTCTCAAATTGCATCAGCAAAGTTATCAACTTGTTTTTTATTCCCTTTTTTTTTTTTCTTCTTTTTTTGGTAACATCTGTACATCATCTCTCTACTGTGATAGCCATTACATACTTAGAAGGCAGATAAGTAGTTAACTCTAACAATGGAGTAGACATGTTCCTGTGTATTTGAACTAAAGCTCTACTCAGGACCCACTTGAAAATGGGGTTATTTCTGGCATTTCTTAATTCTCTTATTACTCAGACACTTCTTGGAGGCCACAAAGACAATACAAAATCTTACATATGACACGTTTAATCATACTGCTATCCTGGGCTGATACAACCTCTGCAGTCCATACTCTCAACAAGTACCTTGGAAAAAACAGATGCCAGCTTTATTGATTTCATACAGGACTTAAGACACTGGCAAAGAATCAGGTATGAAACTGCTCTTTGATCTTCTAGTTAATTCTCTCATCCACAGAAGAAACAGAGCCTTCCTCCCAAACACAAAAGCCCTGCATTCTGTATCTGCAAATCCAGTGCTGCCACAGAGCACTTAATTCACAGACTTACATGGTTGCTTTGTTAAAAGACCGATTCCACTCACATACACAGAGAAAGAAAGAAAATACATATTGAGAGAAGGCTCTAATTAACAGATCTCTCTTCAGCACAGATGAGTACCCAGAGATGAAAAGGCTCAGATTACCTACTTTATGCTGATAAAGTGCAGAAATGAAACACTGATCAGCTTTGGAAAGGCATTCCATTGCATTTAGGCAAACCATTAACAAATGTACATTTCATAACCAAGATCAAAATAAGAATTATGACAAGTTTTGGTACTTTGATCAAACTTCCTATGGTCCTTCACAGGTTCAATAGTCTGTCCTCTTTTTTTTCCTTTCTTCTTTTCTTTTTTTTTTTTTTTTTATTTAATTATCCAAGCTGGTAGGGATGATACTTGCCTTTTAGTATCCTTGGTATTGTATCAAAATCTTTTGTGTCCTTCTGCCACAAAGTCAGTGTTGAAAACATTGGGATATTTGCCACTCTGCTTCCCAGTTCCCCAAAAATAAGAGATAACATTTTTCATTTGAGAATCAGATACAGGTTTTCTTCTTACCAATTCACACGCTGAACTCAGCTTGACCTCTCTACTTTCCTTCCCAATTTTCAGTTCATCAGCCCCTCAGCCCAACACTTGCAAATACATATGCAAAGACCCAGCAAGGAAACAACAGAGAACATTTCAATTTAAGGAGTCTGGACTGTAAATGTCTCTCCCATCTTTGATGTCCCTAGTGTGGTAGAGTACAGCATGCTGCTAGAGTATGCATGTCAGGAAACGCAACTACTAAAGCATTTCATTTTGTCACACACTCTTATTTTAAACAATATGTATCAGCTTTTCTGTTTTATTAGGGGAAGAGGGATTGAAAACTACCTTAGCTGGTCTCAGCCTGAAGTATCTGAATTCCGTGATCATGATGGATTTACCTCTTTCTCATTCAGGCTTTGGGGACAATAGAAGATTTTAGAGATTTGATCAATTATGAACTTGAATCTTAAATATTTGCTCATCATGTTTCACACTTCTTGTACTTTATTAGAGCTGTAAGATATTTAATGATTGTTTTCATCTGTTTACTTAGAATTAAGCTAAAGGGTTCTCATTATAACCAACATTCAGAATAACCTCCTTTCCAAACTGTGCTTGGCTTTTTGCATTGTCAGTGTAAAATAGCCTGTTCAAGCAATTCAAGCTTTGCAATTCAAGCAGTTGAATTTGTTCTAGATTTTGTCAAGCATATGCAACAAATATACTTTGAGAACCTTAAGTGCTTCCTACAAGATTTGTTCCCTGTATTCCTTACTTTGTCAGATCTAAGGAAAGCATATCCATAATGTTGACCATATCAATAAAAGCTTTTGTGAAGGTGAGGCAGCTGTTCCGAGCATGGGGAGGTTTTGCTGCAATCTAACTTTGGGTATGCACACACTACTTGGGACAAGCCTTTTCTCTGTTTCCAACATCCAGTTGCCCAGACACTCACGGACTTAGACAGAAAAGAGAGGCATGTAACCCCAGAGCCTGGAGATGCAAACTCAGACTGCCTTCATGCCAGGCCTCTTCTCCAGCACAGATCCCAGAAAGTCCAATATAATAGTAGTAGTTTTCTCAATTCCTTATTATCGTATCAACATATCTTGATGGGAAAATCTGATCCCAGTTAGATTACCTTTACTTTTCATTCCACATCCTCCTTTATCAGTTTCTCTCTAGGCCTTCCTCTGTTTTGGCTACTTTTGAAGCAAATATCCCAGTCATTCCTACTTGCAGTCTTTTGCACTGAGGTGCAGCCTCAGAGAGCATAAAACAAATTCCTTTGGTATGAAACAAAGCTGGAAGACTGCTACTAATGTACTTCAACCACTACTCAATATGTGAACCATAGGACCAGACAGAGCTTTTCCGAACTGCATATAACACGGGCAATGGGACTTCAGCACTTAACTACTCTGCTTTACAGATCTGCTTTCACTGCACCACACTGCCTGAAATGAGGGCACAGTCTTGAAGAGTCCCCTCGGTGCTCTACTCCCTTGAGCAGTCTCAGCCTCATCTTTCCAAAGGCCCCAAGCCACTGCTTTATCACTACACAAAATGCTGGCAAAGGACCATGCTGCCATGTATTTCACTTTCATTTTAGTTCAAATACTTATTTTTTTTGTGTGGTGGTTTTACTTTTAAATTAAATATACCTCAATGTTTCACTTAAACAGTGTTTCAGAAGAGAGGTGATTTATTTTGAAGATGTTCAAATGTTAACATCAGGACAAAATAAGTAGCTTCAGCCAAATTTTTGAAGAAATGGAACAAAGAATAGGTGGGGGGTTTTTTGTTGTCGTTTTTGGGTTTTGGTTTTGTGGGTTGTGGGGTTTTTTATTTGGTTGGTGTGTTTTGTTTTGTTTGTTTGTTTGTTTGTTTTACAAACTCTGAACCGTTCACACAAGATGCAAAGTTTATTTTCAAGCTTCTTACAACTCTGATGAGTTTTTCTTACTGGTCTGCTCATCTAGCCACTCTGCTGATCTTAAGTGTGATCTTTGCATGCCCTCAGTTTACCTCTGTACCTGTAAGTCTTCAAGGTATATTTGGTTGGTTTCCATCAGTTCTAAATTCCATTTATCTACAGACAAATGCAGGTCTCCATCAAGCCCCAGATTGTTCATTGTCTCCCATACATACGGGAATGCGAGCAACAACGCACAGATTGAGGAAAGGGATCCCTCATATACAAAGTTGGGCTATGAAAACAGTCTGGATAGATATATAGAGATCTTAAAGCTCTCTCTCAAAGTCTTTCCCCAGAATCCTCATCTCTAGCAGCCACCTATGCTTTTGTCTGCTCTTTTGGTACTTTGGGTTTCTGTTTCTGCCTCTGCTTCTTTGCAGCTGTGCATCATCTGTCCTGTTCCAATGCCCCCTGCAAATCCCTTCCAAACCAGAAGCGTAGAGATAGCAAAGCCCTCACCGAACTGCCCCACAGCCAAGATGGTCCTTTCAGCCTGGAGTCCGACATTTGACAGAAATACTAAATCATAACAATTAATAGTTCAATGAGAGTAAGTCCAAGTGGGGCAAATTCAGCCCTCTCAGGCCTTATAGTGACTCTCTGAACCATATGACAACTAGTGCTAATGCTTAACAAACATCTTCCAAACAGCGTAGAAAGAATATACTTTCATTGATATGCTGTTCTGATGGATTTGTGAAATGGAAGTCACTGCATAGCTGCATTCCTGAGACAAGTTTTATACCTCATTAATGCAGTACATAAGCTGTACAATTATACATCCATATGTCACTGCCAAATTTATACACTTTTACATACTGTTAGATTAAGATGGTTTCATTTCATTGCTCTGCAAATGGACATTTGAAAGTGTATTTCACTGAAATTTTTGTGTAGCACTAACAGGCAAAGCACACAAAAGACATGGGGTTCCTTGTGTAAATGCAGCACCTACAATATGCCCTGAAATAAAAAAGTGGCATTGGCAAACACTGAATTTTTACGCTCTTCCAATACAGTGACCTTTTCAAAGTGTAGGCTGCAGCCCAGTGTCCCCTTCCCCCAGCAAGAGGCACCATTTTATAACCAACTCCACTGGATTATGCTATCATGCACTGCAATTTCTCCTGATCTGACCCACTTCTTCAAGTCTGATGGGGTTTTGTTTACACTGGAAGACATCTGATCCAAAGCAGCAGGAGGATTACAGTGCTGTCTAATTAGAATAACTTTTCAATTTGTAGTGAATAATGAATACACACTACTGGACACTGCTGCCTAGCGGACTGGGCAAAGAACCAGCAGATCTGCATTCTGACCCTTAAGGCAAAAAGGCAAAGAAAAAAGAAGAAAAAAAAGACAGACTTCAGCTGGTATTATGTATCTAGCTCTCCATGACACAGCCTGCCTTTACGCCTTTGGTTGCCATTTCTTTCCCTCCTCAAAGAGACCGATTTGTTGCATACACTCTCATACAAAGAGACTAGACTATAGGCTACAGAAAGGCAGAAGACTCATTTCATGTTTGAGAGGCAGTTAATGTAAGACAACCACAGTCATAATTCAGGACCATGGTGCTACAGCAAGCAAATTAAAATTACTGTCCCCACTTAGTTATTAGTATGCTATATGAACTTAAACACAGCACTTCATATCTTGTGTTTTAGTGCTAGGTAGTATGCTGAGATGATTCCTGAGAGGTCTAAGGAACTCATAGGGTCCATCTTCCCAACAGTGGCCAAGTAACAGAGGTTGCTTGTGCTCCTGGTGCTCTCACTGCCCTTTGTTCCACCCTAACTACTGGCCAGGCAAATCCAGAGGTACAGTCCTTTACCTTTACGAGACCAAGAGACAGAGCTACAAATTTCAAAGGCAATGTTGCCTCCTCCTCGTCCCTTTTTCCCCAGCAAGGCAGTCTTGCGAGTGGCTTAAGTGGGCCCCTAAAATTAACCATTTGCAAAATTTGTATAGTTCTGGCAAAACCAAAGCCATAGGTTTTTGTGTAGAAGTTTCAGGAAACCCTGCAGGATCAGAGCCAGGGATAGGAAACATACTGGGTAGTTAAGGGAGGGGTGGGGGGAGAAGTAGTAAGTAGTAGTCAACAAAGCTTAAAGGAATTATGAAGAATATCCTGGACAGATTCTTTCCAATAGGTGACTGCAGAATGTCTCTGCAATTGCTCTCCCTTGTTTTAAGAAGAGAGATGCATTTATTGCATGTAGCTTGTCCTTACGGCAAAGACAGATGGAAAGCACAGAGAGCTGTTACTTAATACAACTGCTTACACATGAAGCTGCATTATATGAGAAAAACTGCATGAAAAGGATCAAAATGATGAAATGCATCTGGCTTAGCACACAGCAGTAAACATAGGCAAATATATTACGGCAGTTCAATTACTGATAGGGTAGTAAGTCTTGAATAGGCTCTAGTATTTAATTATCTTTAGATTACATCAGTTGTTAAGCTGTCAGCAGCATATGTAGATGGTACATAGGTGGACATCTGCTACAGACTAAGAATGCCATACACTAGCAGAGCTGTTTGCCACAAATACAGAGAAAGAAATTCAGGACCTGGTATTACAGCCACAGCTTCCACATAAAACATAGTTACAACAGAGATATGTAGCTTGGATCACACTGCTGCTGGTAGGAGGCAGGACAAATTGCACTGACCGGGGACTCACTGGAGGTGAGCAGTGAATCCTGGGGTAAGGGAAAGAGCACTGCTTAAACCATCTGCACTGAACCACCCTGAAATCCAGCTGAAACTAAGCTTACATATCTCTTTTGAATGCAAAACACTGTTGTAAAAGATCATTCAGGTTGCAAAATCAAGTCCAGTTAAGCTTAATTCTGCTTCTTTGAACAGATGCATCATGACACTGTGCATGCATAATTATATGAACACTTTTTTTTTTTCTACCCCAGGAACATCATCGCATGGACAACTCTCACAGACAGCAGTCCTAAGTACTCTTCTGATCTCAGTCGCTGCTACCCCAAGCACCCACACCAGCCCTTTTGGAACTTGCTTGATTAAACTCATATGCATTCCCTTGCCCACAGTCTTCCTTCAGCAATTCTGTATCACTCCTCTCCTCACCTCACTACTCCTTATTTCAGCTTCCAGCATCCTTTGCCCAGCAAAAGCATTTGCCTTGAGCTCCAGTCCCTGCTGCGTTTAGTCTTTGGGGGCGATCCTACCTCAGTGCCACAGCAGAAGCGCTACAGCAGTGGAGCATTCACTTGCCCACTTTAAGTCAGGATGCCTTACTAGTACAACAAAGCAGCTGCTGGTCTGAACATATCCCTGAGCTAGGGCAGGTCCAGGAAAAGTGTATCTTCTCACTTAGAAGCCCATTCAGCCTCTAATGAAGCACATGCAAATAAAATCAAAGTCACTAACATGACTAGATTTAGCTGGATTCTTATAAGAACAAAAAACCTCACACCCAGCAACAGAGCAATCTTCTAGACAAAGTGTCTGGTCTGAAATATGAGTGTGTGAGAGCATTTTAGCCAACAATTAAGAATGTAGTCTCCTTCCAAGAAAAAGCTCAATTATTTCTGCTGACAAACTCTCAGATTCATCCCATAGCAGGAGCCAAGCATACTTCAGCTTGACAAAGCTCAACTCAGCAGAAACAAATCTTACAAAATGGACGTACAAGGTAACCTTAACTCTAGGAAGCACAACCAGTTATGCCTACATCATATCTTACAGGCTTGCATTTCTTCTGCACTGAACAATGACAGTGAAGCACAACATCAAGCTAAGTGCATCACTTTTTCATGATCTTTGAGAAGTTAAAGAGAACAATGAACTTCTTATCTGAGCCATATGTCTAAAATGGTGAGGAACGTGAACATCTGCAGTGGACTGAAAACACCTTCTTGCACTCCATAGCATTTGCAGAATTCTTCACGCTCTTCTAACAGGCACCAAGTAATAGTGATGCTGCACCATTAGTGTTCCTTTGCATTTGTAAGACTGATAAATTATCAGAAGCAGTGACATTGTTTTTCAAGTGGATTCCCTTGTGACACTAGAAAACTGAAAATGTACATTTTGTGTTTGCACATTGTACACAGTTGAGTATGGAATTTTCCAAATCTGGTCTGACCAGTGATCCTTTTGCCATTGCAAGTCAGTGTATCTTAACCATCTTTTATGTCACTAAGGGCACTGGGGAGATTTAAAGCAACTGATAATGGAAAAGGTGACTTTGTAATTTTGCGGGAAGAAGCTGAAACTTTTTGTTTCTTCTTGTCAGGTCTCCAGAGCTATTAGAATTTTGTGCCTTAAATGAACCTTAAAGATTCGTTTAAACTACAACTAGATTTACCTGAGTAATTTTTATTTTTTTTTTTTTAATACAAACCATTTCTTTTTACTTCTGTTCTACAAGGTCATACAGCAAGGATTTAGGGTTGTTGGGGTTTTTTTGTTTTGTTTGTGGTTTTGTTCTGTTTTTTTTTTTAACATAATAGCATCTTCTGCTTATATTTTTTTTGGCTCTAACCTTTCAGTGTGGATTAAAGATGCAAATATTAAAATGCAAAGTCAAATACAAGTTATTTTCACAAGCACTAATGTAAAAAATTGTCTATTTTCCCATTTTCTAGACTAATATTTACCATTTTTGACAGACTTATTGCTGAGCAGATTGCTGCATATTTCAGCATTATCTTTTAACAACTTGACAGATCCACCTATTTTCCTGTGATTATTTTATCCCAAGTTGGAAGCTTAATAGTTCCTTTTCGACACATTGAATCACAGGATTTGTAGCACAGCATACAGTCCTGTGATTTATTGTTAATATTTTGATGATGCTTTACAGAGCATATTTGGATTTCCAGCAGTGTTGCTCTGTTTGGTCTGATCTGCTCAGAAATACAGCCAGCAGCCTCAGTAACCTCATGATGATATATATTCTATCAGCAGAAGCACAAGTCAGGCAGCCATCTGAAAGACTTGAATTGAAGATCAGAAGGTCACTCGGGAACCACTGACTAATGCAACAGCAAGGAGTGCATACTTTCTTAGAAGAGAAGGTAATCTTGGACAAGTTAATTCCGGATATTCAGTAAATGCCAGCAATTTCTATTGTGAGTCATTTAAATATACAGCATAGGAGCATGGGTTGGATAGCTAAAAATGCACACAGATACAGTACAACAGAAGAGGGAATATATGGTTCCATACGATAAGTTCTGTTGTAAATATAAGCAAAGGACATAAAGCAAATTGCTTTAATAGCAATTACCCTTTCAAGGAAGTGCATCATACACAATTTGCCACCCAAATCCAGAGAGTAAAAGACTCTCCACATTGTTCCTTCATTCATTTCAGCTTTCTGTGTCTTCAGATTAAAACTGGTAATTTTACTAATTATTTCCAGCTAGGTTCCTAGGGTTATTACAGAAATTATTTTGCACCCAGTGAAGCACACCAGAAGCTTTATTTATTTTCATAATGATTGCATATTCATAGGAAGTAAGACTGGAAGGGACCTCCTGGGTCATCTAATGCAATTCCCTGCTATCACAGGCAACCACATAATATAACCTTTTCATAAATGAGCAAGTTCCGTCTTCGAAGTAATTTGGTTTCTTGTCCCCACTACTCTAATTAGAAAGTTGCTCCAGAACCTCACTGCTCTAAGTGTTAACAACCTTCTCATTACCAAATTAAATTTATTTGTGGAAAGTTTATCCCAGTTATGGTGCCAATGCTACCCTTTAACTCAAATAACATTTCTACCTTCCATTTGGTCCATTTATAAAGAGCAACCACAACCTCTCCCATTCTACCATTGTCATAGCTTATACAGTACGGTATATATCCACACAACTACTTGTGTACAAAACTAGCCTCATTAATTCACAAAGACTCTTTTTTAAGCCCTGGGAAACTGTGTCACAGTAGCGTACCCAACCTGAGGCTTTTTTAGGATAAGACATCCTGATCTATTGGTGTTTTGTTAGCCATACCAATTTACATCAATTGACAACGCATGAAAAGAAACATAAGCCACTATGTCTAATGAATGTCTAATGGCATGCAAATGAGTACTATGGGGTCAGCTGAAGCCTGCAGATGCCTAAAATGGTGAGTGGAACTGCTTATTACTACAAGATGTTAAGCAGAAGGTATATTTCTCCAGGTCCCTCATCATGCCAGCAGGTATGAGAGAGGTTTTTGTTAGCCTAACACGTTCATAATTAGGCAAATACCTAGTCAGGGCATGTATAGGGAGGGGGAACACTTACTCCTGAGACCCCAAGGCCACATTTGCCTCCCTGTGAGCAGAGGCAGAGGATGGAGACACAATGCGAAAGGAGGGCCAGGAAGCTCCTAGTCACTGTGTGCTCTCTTGTCTCTTGCTGCACTCGATGCTCACCACAAAGCAACGTGGGACAAAAGTCAGCAGTATCAGTCCTCAGACACGAGCTCCAAGAGTATGAAGTAGGAGTTGTGCTATGCCAGGGCATCCAGCCTGCACTCTTCAGAAAAGCTGAGCATTTTACAAGAACTCTGAATGCTTGTGTGCATTTCCTATGTGGACCTGTACCTTAACACAGCTGTGGGGCTAGAGCTAAGAAAGAGACAGTTTTGAACCAGTGAAGTCACAATATAGCCCCAGAGTTACACTGACATCAAACCCATGAGTTTCTTGTTGAAGCCCTCACTGGGATAACAGCAAGGAAACCATATTTTGCGATATGATGGCACCAGGGCATAATCCACATAAAAACCCCCCCGAAGTCTTTACTAAAACAACCTTCAGGACAGGTGGTTTTACCCTCCTTTTCTGTACTGTAGATGATGACTTGTACACAGAAGATGACTTGTACTTACCTGTATAAACACACATACACAAATTAACACTTTCTGTCAATTCTACCAATATATACATAAGTATATAGATGAGTACAATAAGCAAAAGCAGTCTCCTCTGGGAATGAAGAATGGAAAGGCATAGTCCAGAATGCCTACAGAAGGGTTTCTACTTATATCTAGTTTGTCCGCATGAGATCTCTTTCTGGCTTTTTTTAGGTCCTCATATCTCTATATAGTGTAGATGTTGCAGATGATGTAGATATTTCAGGTATTATACAGCTGTTGCCTCTCAAGGATACCTGATGGGGACTGGGAAGTCATAGACCTAAACCTCTTGCATCTTAGAAGGCATAAAAGTTTTCTTTGTACTTAAAAGTAAGTAGAAAACTGCTTAGTGGAGAGTCTTGGAAACCTTCAGAAAAAGAAAGATTCATTTACAACAACACTGACAGAGATATTTACTACTTAGCAAATATTGATTGGCTTAGAAGGGAATTCTGAGGTATTCCCTACAACTACATTAGAACACAAGAGATTCTGGTTACAAATACTGTAATGTAAAGTGAACTATTAAATCATTTGAGCAACAAGCTCTGAAAACTAGGAGAAAAAAAATTAATGATTCATAAGGATTTTTTGATCAATAAGGTAGAAGTAAAACACATTACTAAATATGAGATCTGGCAGACAGAGAGAAGAAGAAACCTTAATAAACCTGTTTGTGTCAACTGATAACCGGGTAGATTTGAATCAAGACTATGATAATTTAAAAAAAGCAGACAGTTGAAAGAGGAAAGCAAGTTTGAATTACCAGAAGATATACATGTACAGAGTGAATTTTACTAAGATTAGGAATACTTATTGTGAAAAATCCTGATACTATCTCTATAGCTTGCTTAATAAAAGTGTGTTAACAATAACATCAGAAATGAAAGAAAAGCACCTGTAAAAAACTGGTAGGTTTGAACTGGGCAAAGGCACTGTGGTAAGATTATGAGTTCTCTTGATATGAAGATAAGACAATGTTATCAGAAACTGGATTCAAAGAACAAAATTAAAGAGAGAGAAGAAAGAATCACTGATAGGAGAGTTATCTTCTGCCAAGGTAAGGGGTATGTTTTCCACATAAATCAGTACTTTGCCATATGGAGAACCAACAAGAAGAAAAAAATGTCTCCCCCGTCCCTGCCTTCAGCCTGTAAGACCTCAGAGCTGGAGAGGTAAATGCCTGGTAGCACTTGGCATGGGGCTAACTGGAAGTGGCACAGCTGCAGCTCTCACGCTGCTCCTCTGCTCTACAACTCAACTGCAAATTGCCTGGTAAGAGGCACCATGCTGGAAGCTGTCACGCTCAAAACAGCTCCTGTTGAGTTCAGGAAGAGTTCAAGTACTAACCTACTGCCTCAGACAGCTTCTAATCAGTGTATCGACAGTGAATGGGAGGATACTAACTTTGGAGATACCAATTTAAATTACTTGTTCCTCAATAGGGTAGTTAGGTAACTTCGGGCAAGTCATTTAAATTCAGGCTTTACAGGTTAGGTAACCAGAAACAGGAGCCTGAATCAGGTAAATCTTCATACAGACATCCCCACAGCAAAGCCCTACACATACCACTTCCTTTTCCAGGGTATTTCAGTGCACAGACTGATTGAATTTGCCACAGATGCAATTGGACAAATGCAAAAATGGAGCAGGCACTCATTCAACTGCAGCAGTGCGTGCCTTCCCTTGGGCTGAAATTATAGAAAATGTCTGGGAGAGCTTTTAGCACACTTGTCCTTCCTTCTAGGTACAATCCTAAACAGAAGGAGAGTTTAAGTTCTAAACTATGACCGCGTTGTCCTAGGAGATATCTGAACTTTAAAATTAAAGTACTTCCAGTGTTTTCTAAGAAGTTTATCTGCATGGGTGGGAGAGATGGGAGGTTAAGCCATTATAACTGAAAAAAAATTCACAGAAAAAAAAAGTGAAAAATACAGCTTTCCTGCTCTCTGTCTCTCAATCTCCATTGACAAAATGGGATATTAATATTCCCTAATTCACAGAGAAGACTGAAGTGATCTCGGATTACTACAGCTATGAACTGCTATGTAAGCATAACAAATGGTTATATATTCCCACCAATTCATCATCAAACAATTACAGCTGGATAATACATTCTTTGTTACATAGTTTTGGCTAAATTAGTGCTAACTATAGCTTTCAGCAAAATCACAAGTACTTTGGTTGGGTTCCTGCAAAGCAATAGTCACAGAGGAAAAAAAAGATGTTCTTATTCATGCAAATCAAAGGAATTTCAAATGTTGCTTTGGTTGAAATTCTTCAACAAGTAGAATATTTCCATAAAATCCTTTAAAAAAAGTATATTGTATTAGGTTTTTTCATACAGCCATTTATGTATTTTTGACTCTGAATACATCTCATTCTTAGGTCCAGGTATTTGTAGTGTATCCTAAATGCATTAAATAAAAATCAGCTATGCTTGAGAGTAGCTTGCATACGTAAGGAATAGCATTCTATAGGTTGAATAACTATAGTTCATAGAATGATAGCTGTCATCAGCAGACATCTTGAGCACTTGAACATCTGCCAGTTTTTCCTGAGGTGTCTTCAGGAGCACAAAGAGATGATATTGCTTCTGAAATGTGTATATGAGTGCTTCTGCCATTCTACTATGTATCTTATATGTACCTGCACCACACATGTGGTCTGGGTTGCTAGATTACTATTTGTCCTTTTAAATTTGCTGGGAGGTTTCCCCCGGGGAATACGATCTCTACAGTTACTGTACAACTTGAGGTTACAGTCCCAGTAACGCATCCTGCTACAATTATGTTTAGACTGGTGCTTTAAAAGTATTTATTTCATTAAATCTCCATTTGGAGCCTGAAACAAGGAGCTGAACATCTTACTACACACTGAATATGTGAGAGAACAGATCTGAAACTCCCAAATGGATTTCTTCAAACAACAAAAAAGAGCAACAACAACTACAACAAAAATCTTCAAAAGGTACCTTTTCCAAACATTGGGTATCACTCCCTAAGTTAATGATGCAATTAATTTTTAATGACTCCTCATTACACATAAATGTCCTAAACCTCTAAGCATTCAGTCCATTCCATTCTCAAAGCCCTCAGAAGCGAGAGAGGGACATTTATTAACTTCATAATGTTAAGTTAACAAATCTAGATTCTAGTAAGGAAGATTTGATGCTTCACAAAAGATGTCCTTTTCACTCTTGATGAGATCAATTTATCTAGAACAGACAAAGTAATTTAGAGGGCACAGAAAGGAAAAGTTATCACATAAAGTTATTAAAGAGAATTTAAATCAGAACTTTGATTGTAAGTCTAATCCACGGCAGAAAGTGCAGTTTTTAGAAACTATACAACAAGTGCCATTTAGGCCTATTATTACTACTGCTGACATACTATGAAAGAACATCCATTTAATCCATGTTAATCCATAAATTGATTTCATAATCACCACTTATCTAAAACATGACCAGAATTCTCAGGACTATGGAGAGATGTATAAAGCAACAAAACCAACAATTACACATGCTTTGATGTTGCAAAGTTCAGTCTCACTCAGAACAGTTTCATTAAAAGCAATGACTTCATATTACACCCCTTGCACGAAGAAAGGGCTTGTTTTTCTTTGCATGGATTAGTCTTAACCTGGAAAGTTTCTCACTGATTAAGGCAGTGTGTGTTCTGAATCAGTTCTCTTGCAAGAACTGGCAAATGGGCTGCCAAAATACTGCTGTCTTTTCCCTGCTGCTGCTGCTTAGCTCCATCCATCATTGCACAGGTGATTCCAACACTTCTGAACTTGTAAAGTCAAATCTCAAAACCTTAACTTTGATATAGTTTCTGTGCATGGATATCCTAGGCTAAAAGAAATGGAGAAAACCAATAAATTAATCTGAAACTCTTCCTTCAGCTTCCTCTAAAATTTCCTAATTCAACCTTACATTAATGTTCCTGTCAAAGTTTAATAAGCAGAGTTGAATACACAGCACAGAATTGTGTAAAGTAAGCAAAGGGATTTAAACTTACAAAAATATTGGTAAACCTACTGGGAACCCATTAACACTAACAGCAGAGAAATCTGTGATGCAGTAATTGTAGTTTTGTCCCATTTCTGGTGGGGCTAACATGCTCTTTTTCACAGGCCTCCTCTGTTCACCTCATCCTACACAGAATCTTCCAGCATTGTCTTCTCTTCTGCCTCTGCTGTATGCTCTGTTGCACCCATTTACCAGTCTTGTCCATGGCCCCGTATGGTTCCTGTTTCCATCTCTCTTCCCAAGCCCCACTCATTTGGGTCTGCTCTTCCTCCCACCATGACATGAGGTTGAGGCTCCTTGTCCAGGCAGGACTAGTCTACTCCAGCCTTACCAGATTGCAATTCTTACATCATTGCTTTCGTCCTTCTCTCATCTGTCTCCCATCTTCCCTGCTTTGGCCTAACCTTATGTCAGCAAGGACAGGAAGAGCATCTCTGGTTTTGGTTTATGGTCCAGTGTAATCCAAACCCCTAGGCTCCAGGGCAAATGTGCTGGGAGAGCTCAGCTCAGTCCTGGGGTAGTGCTTGCTAGACAGCCGCAGAATCCTCAGAACATTTGTCAGTCAATTCTAATAAGCCTTATGCATCATGTAGTTCTGCCAAAGCTGGGAAAACCTTCACACAAATAGCAGCAAGAACATTTCCTGCATTCCCATCAAATTTTTATCTCTTCTCATAGGAGGATACTACAGTTCATTAATGAAACATCTGCAATTATTTTTAACCATGACAAAGATGAGTGCCATTCATTCTTTGGAACAGGTGAATCTCCTTCACTGAAAACTGAATACACATTTTTTTTGGTTGTCAAACACACAGGAAAGAGACACAGTTGGAGTGAAGTTAATTCCTTCACAAAAGCTCAGTTAATTTTTTTGTATAAAGTTTGGAAGAAGTATTCTCCAAGATCTGTTGGAACTCTGGTATTCAGCATGAAACAGTTCAGATACCATTTGTCCCAAAACTTTAAAAAAAAAAAAAAAGAGATTTTTACTAACAGAATAAGAAGATACTTTCTATGTCACATTAGAACTATGTACGAGCTTTATCACTACAGTAATGAGTAAAGAAAATGATATATATTTAACTCCACTATCATTAAAGATTTAAGATTATTGCAATAATTTTCTGCTTCTCCTTTGCTTTATTGAGCTTAGTCAAACTGATATATTGCTGTGTACTTCATTCATTCCTGCTGATGGATGATATGAAGTACATAGACAATGCTGACATCCAACTAAAAAGAGGAATTACAGAAAAGAGACGATAAGCAGTTGTAGATGATGAAGTGCTGATTAATAGATTACCCCCCTCCTCACCATGTCCAAGCCCATATTTTAAACTGCCAACAGCATTGCAACTGAACGAACAAGTATTTCTGGAATCCAGAAAACGTTGAGGAGACGACCTTTCTCAAAATTAATCCTTAACAGCTTCTTTCAAGATTTATTTCTTTCCCTTAGCTTTGGACAAAATCAGCAACGGCGTGACCCGAGCTTCATGATTTCTAGCTGTGAGCATATAAAGTAATTTCTGGCCTAGAGATTTGATAGTCTTGTCTTAGTTTTTGCATGAGCACTTCAGGCAGTACTGCTGACTTTAGTAAAGTTTATTAAGCATGGGTTCAGGAAGGAGGTGACGTAATGGAGCTACTCACCTTAAGTCATTGAGTCAACATTGGTTGATATCATCAGTAACAACAACTGAAAGCTGTTATTAACCTGTGGCTTTGCAGAAATGATGTAGTACGCCTACAGCTCCAATTGGGCTTAAGAAAGAAAGAAGGAGAATGTTTTAAAGGACGATAGTAGCTCCTGGGGGATGAAACTCACTGAAGGACTGATGAAATTCCACAAAACAAACCAACCAGCATGGCTCCCCAGGTGAAGGGTTGACACCTGCAGAGTTTGCCTCCTGACACAAGGAGAGTTCCTTCATCCTCACTGCCAAGATCAGAGAGGCCTGTAACTTAGGGATGAGGCACAGTGATAAGCTGCGATTTTCCAGATTCACTTGGCACCAAATATCTGCCCAGAGGTACTATAGGGTTCAACAGCCTATGCAACAGCATAGAAAAATGCCTTGACTTCCCTCATTGTATTTATGCTATAAACAGTGCAGAATTTCTCTCCAGTCCCTCCACAGTCTTGCTATATGAATGCCATTTAGAATTTCTCTCAAAGGGAAAGAAATCAAAACCCCCAATAAATGTGCCTAGTTGGAGTACCACAGAGCAAGAAACAGGAGACGGATGTGTTATCTGCTGTTTCCAGTAAGATGAGAGGATGTAGTGTCAATTACAAAATTTGCATATGGATAAAGTTCTGTCTTTCAGAGTGATTGTTAAGTACATTTTTTGCAATATTAGTTTGTGATTTCTGGATAAGTATTGTGCTGTGGCCGTTAGTAAAGAGTTACTCTTTTAATGCAAAGAATAGAGTTCTTTTAGACCATTAGAAAATACACCTAGTTTAGCTAGTTATGTGGGAGATGGAAGTGGCTTAAAAAGAAAGTCTTGTAACTATGAATGTTTCTGTGAACAATTTATCCTACACAAACTAAACCATAGGAGTCAAATAATCAGCTTGTATAAGCTATCCAAATTCCCTTGACTTCAGTTACAATACATTTTCTATTTTCTTGCTCAGCATTTACTCCCAGCAGCATTCTATCACATTCAATTAACTTAAAAATAGAGCTAGCTTTTTGATATTCCTATAAGCATACACATAAAGAGAGAGGCAATTGAAAAAACAAACTATCCTGAATACTAAGCACAGAGCATAAGAAAATGTATTTTTCTGGAGAGACCTTCAACGACTAGAAGTCTAACTATACATACATGGAATGTGGCGCAGATAGTGTTACATCATCTGAATTGCACTGCTGTAGATGCGTCAAATATTACAAGTAGACAACTTCCAATGAATACATACTGACAGAGTGAAGCAACACATCCTCAGCCATTCAAAATTCAAGATAAATTTAGCAAAAACCTACAATCAAGACTAATTCTGAAAATAAATACTGCTTACAGGACAACACTAAAGTAACTTGATAGAATTGCCTATTTGCAACCACTACTGCAACCACTGTAAATATGGTTCTCTTATTTCCAGCTGTTCTTCAAGGAAGTGAAGTTCACAGAATCAGTAAGGTTGGAAAAGACCTGTAAAATCATCAAGTCCAACCATCAACCCAATTTACACAAGTTCAGATACTATCTGTGACAAACTCCACTTCAACTTTCCACACACACCCCCCTTTAAAATCTAACATTCAATTCTAAATGGAAAATAATCTTTTATTATCAGTTTTCTAGCCACTGACTCGTTTTGTTCTACTACACCTAAAAATTCAAGGCCAGAGGAATGTTTTTCAGATATATGTGAATTTCACCAACTGCTCTCTGAATATTTATTTTTTTAATACATTGGCCCTACTTTAGACCATACATTTGCTTTCTAGCATGATAAATGATGATGCCACATAAATTAACCAATTTTTCATTTGTATTTTAATTATTGCAAAGTCATAACACCTTGCCACACTACATTATAGCATGTCATACAGCACGTTACCTGTATGACACAGCAAATAACTGTCCCTCAGTGATGATGTGAAGCCATTTATTGTGTTACATATGGTTTCTCCTAAGCAGGTTATACACAAGAGAAGAGCATTTGTTCTGAAGGGAAGGGTTAAAGGTAACACTGGTCTGTTGGTCACTGACAAGCTCAGATTCAGTGCCCACATGTCCATGAAAGCCTCTCAGAGAAAGAGGTGGCACTAGCTGGCAAACAGGAATTATGACTTCCCAGCTTGCGATCCCAGTTCTGCTTCTCTAATGTGTCACTGTATGTGACTATTCCATAGATTTTGCTTTGTGCCCATCTGCAGGTCTATTTTATCATCCTCATCAATCCAATATTGGGATAAATTACCTGATTTTCCGTTTCTAGTACCCAGGAATTGCTAGGTGGGTGTGGCTGGGGCTGCAGAAAAATTGCTGAAGCGGAAAATCCATTCTTTGTACTTCTTGTAAGAAATGGGTCCACACCAAGTGGAGTTGAGAAATCTTCTGTGAGAAGCCTCCTGATATATTTCCATTTCAGTTTTAGACCAAGGTAAACACAAACTGAATTTGGGATTATGTGAAACATAGTTGTAATACTGTGCACTCCAAAGAAATGCTAGGTGTATAGCTATACACTCGTATAATGAAAAAGGGATATCACTCAGAGGATGAAAAGGATATTTTAAGTTCAGCAGATGCTTGGCAATTTATTTCTTTATATTTTCAAAGGCCAGTTATATTGAGCCAGCTCACCAATCTCTAACCAACTCTCCTTCAGTTATGCTTAGAAAAGGCATATGGGGAAGGGAAGACAGCAGGCAAACTGGGTCCCAAAGACACAGAAAGAGGAATCACTATAACTAATATATACTCTGCTAAAGCCATTGTATGGGGACAGCAAGTCTAGTACAGCTTATTTCTGTTCTTTAACTGGTGTGAGCTGGTGCTGACCTTTAACTCGGACAGTATTATTAAAGTAGCAAAATTCCCAGCACTTCCTTGCCACCCTCAAACTGCAGGAAAGATTACATAGATCTCTGCAGTCCAGATCTAGGGCATCTCAAAGGGATCTTCCCTGACCCATGCACCTTGGGTACACGTCTGGAAAACCAGACATGTGCCTAGCAGGGATCCAGAGCCACCTCCTAGAAGCCAATGTTTCATCTGTTTCAAACTGGTTTCAAATACCCATGTGGTGTTTGGCTGGGTATACTCTCATTCTCACTAATAATTATTACGTGGCCAAGTAGGACTGGCATTTTAATCACAAGGGAGCTTAAACAGTCACATGTGCTAAACACCTGAGAATAAAAAGCCTGTGAGCGTGAACAAGGATAAATTAACATTCCCAATTTGCTAGCACTCCAACATTTTCAAGTGAAAACTAATTTTCCCCATAGACAGTAAACTACAAGTACATTTATTTGTTCTATTTGTTTACGAGACACATTCATTTTGTCACCATTAAAGCAACAATGTCAAGTTTCCACCTCATCTTTAAGCTATATGCAAAGACATTTTGGCAGAAATCCAATCCACTATTTAAGCAACACATAAAAAAAGCTATTAAGTATAACAAAGCCTAATTTCTCCTGAAACATGTGCAACTTGTAGAAGTCCCCACAGTACAGTCTCACACAAGGTCAACAGGTCTTTTTTGAGTGCAAGGATAACACAGTGAGGATCAGACAGGGTGCACAAGCCCGGCTACACAAACACACACACCCACTAGCAGGAGGACCAGCTGTTCTTTGACACCGGAAATACCCTCACTGTACAGCAAGATGTTAAGGAAGAATCGCCTGCTCCCCATTCCCGTTAAAGATTTCTAGCATTAAATTTCAAGAGAAGAAATCTAGGTCAACAGAGAACATTTTCTAGAGAAAAAGACAGACGCACAGCAAACACTGTAGCAACAAGAACAACAGTTCCTTGCTGTTGAAATTCAGTCCAGGTCACCAGGCTAGTACAAAGGCTGTCCTGCTTCAGTCTCATATAGAATTTGCTGTTAAAAAAAAAAAGCTCTATGTTGTTTTACACGTGAAAGTAAATGGTATCCTTGAAGACTATGCTGCACAAGGACAGATGACAGTCTGACCACAAAGTTCTGAAACTCAGATTCACCAGTCTCCTACAAAATAAGTAATTCCAGGCTTGCAAATTCTCTAAATCCCTACAGTTAGCCTCTGAAAACTTCTGCTGGTGATATTTTTAAATATCATTAATCAAAAATGAAATTAAGAAAGAAAAACATATGACTGATTTAAGAAGATACATACAAACAACAGAAAATGACTTTTTTTTTTTTTAAAGTAGCCAATTATATCAACTGTAGATTACTTGAAAACATGTTTATTAAAGTTGATGGGAAATAAATACTGTTGAGAATGTCTCTGGTTTCTTCAAGACAACCTGAGACCTTTTTAAGTTCTCTCTTTCTCAAAATGCTAAGATATTTCAACATTATAGGCTGAGTCATAAAAGATCAGTTTTTAATTGAATTTGGTTTTGAAATAGATGACTGTAAATCTTAAGCCAACACTGAACCTACAGAAAACATTTAGACAATTTATCATTGAAAATATATATAATCCCCCTTTTGATATAATGCTGCCAAAAAATGCCATTAACAGTACTGCTTATACTATAAAGTGAAAAGCAGCATAGCAAATACTTCTAATGAAAATTTAATTGCTCATACAGATTTAAAAGCAAACACAAGAATGCCACGTCTAACCCGCACCACCTTTAGAATTGCAGCACTGGAAACATACAACTTCAGGAATCAAGGAAGGCCTTCACTTTATTAAATATCTTGAAAAGAAGATTTCACTTTTTAAAAAAAAAAGACAAAATTCCCTCCCAGATCTCAGACTCCATACTCAAACACTAAGAATCAAGGAGACTTCAGCTAAATTCAGTTTTGAGCAGGGAAGTTAAACACATCTGGAAAAGATGTCAGTCAAATCATATGCTCACGTATACAATACATTACAAACTATGTCCAAAAGCATCTGAAAGTAGCTTACGCTAAAGCCAATGCAACTAGTTGAGGCCCTGGGTAATGGATAAATTGCACCAATATAAAACCCCATGTGCCAGAGACTACTGGTCAGTACTTTTGTGGTTTTATGAAACATTTAGTGCATATTGTCAGAGTGAGTGCTAAGCATTACCATACCGATTCATTAATTAATACTACTGAGGAATGTTTTCTATTCACTTTGCATTTTAAAACTGGACTTGAAATCAGCTATGTACTGTATTGTAATGAAAACAAAACAATGTAATGCACAGAGCTATCAACATCTAATCTAAAGGCTGCTCCCAGCACACTGACCTGCTTTCTCAGACACAAGCACACTGCGTGATTAATCACAAACACTGACGTTACGCCTTCCTGTGTGGAAGTCCCCATCTGTACCCCAGTAGGGCTCCCCTTCTCTTGCATAAATCCACAAAGCATCCTAAAGGCAAGTTCAGGAGGCAAATGGGATCCACTTCAACACAATGTGAACAGCCAAACACATAACATACTAATGCATAATCTTGTAGCTTCTTGTAGGCACAGACATCATGTTATACTATCACTAAAGAAACTATCACTTTATCACTTGTACATGAAAATATTTACAGACACCTAAACCATCCCCTCTCTATCCAGCCTGTTTTCATACTGCTGGCAAGGCACAGCCTGTAGCTCATGAGTCTAGAACAGAGGGATCTATTTGTATGAGGTGGTGGTGGTACCTCAAAGAAGAAATATTTTGTTTTGGCCCACTCAGAAAACTTAATGAAGCCCATTATCCGATTTCCAAAGTGCCCAGTCTTTAGTTGGCAGACTTTTACACTGTTAAGCCTTTCATATCAAAGACATAAGTCTTTATTAGACTCAGAGTATTTTAGAGTAGTTTTTTGAACACTTTAAATGTAAGGAAATTCTATTATAAGCAGATAAACTGTAGTTATACCAAACAGCAATCCTCAAGTAAGTGCAGCTGTTTTAATACAAACAGTCTGAAGCCAGAAATTTTAAAAATTGTTTCACTTAAAGGAATTAGTGATGGAATTACATATTTCCTCAGGCACATGGAAGTCCTGTTCCTTGAATACAGTTGGGGGTCAAAGAATAAGAGACTGCATACTAATTGTCCAGAACACTGTTCTTCTTTCCACCTTTCAACCTTCTGAAGTCACCAGACTCACGTGAAAATCAGCTGGCAGGGGGAACCTTGCAGGAATTTGTTTCCTTTTTTGCATCATTTTGTTGTCAAATCAAGATTATTTTCCTTTTCCAGTTTAGTATGTGGCATTGCTTGGTAAAAGAGAAGATTAACACAAAGCCTAATATATTCTTTATTCATAGGAATAAGACTGATAATTAGCAAAGCTAAGATTAATTTTAATGTCAGTCTAGTAGCTCCTAGAGTCTTTTACTAGAGCTTTTATAATGGTGATGATATTGAAAATAGTTTACTGAGAATTTTGAGATAATAGGGGAGTGATTAAGCAGATGTCCCTGATATTAAAACCGACCTTTGCTGTACAAGGAAGTGCTAAGATCAAACACTGTGGATTTACTGTGCAATTTCAGTGAGAGCTCTCCAATATCAACATGCTAGAGAGTCAAGGAGGCCTCTTTTTCCCTTTCTATCACCGACTGTAGTGAATCTTAGATAAGCAAGGGACATATGCATCAGCTCTTCCTGTAAAAGCACAACAGGTAACACCAAGACGAGTGGCAGATACATTTCTGGAACTGCGTGTTTTAACAGGAGGCAAATGAGTGCCCACAGCTGCTCCTTTGCTTTGCACACTAAACAATCTCGAAAGGGCAGGAGCAGAGCTTTCTCCTCTGCCCCTAGTCACTGAACATAAAAGACAGTCAGGATTTATACTGGCATCTGATTGTCTCCTACATGACGCTTCAGAGGATAGGCAGTCACAGCAGAGAAATGGCCAAAAACCTGCAGGAACCTTCTGTCCTTACTGCTTTGGTTTTTCTTACTCTGTTATTTTGCAAAGAAGCCTGGAAGTTGGCACCTGCAAACCAGCTGCCTGAGTCCTCTGCAAGTGTTTCTGAAATGAGGTCTATCAATTTTTTCACACACATTTCTTACAATAAATCTTTCAGCAATGAAAGTACAATAAATGGTATCTATAACAGCAAACATTCACAGAGGTCTGAAGCAATCTCACAACATTCATTTCTGGAGATGCATTTTATATGTAAGGAACAAATGAAAAATTTTAGTTTGACATTAATTACTATTTTATGCCAGTAAAAGTTTTCATGGTACATTTCTCTGTTAAAACAGTAAATATTGTTGAAAAGTGACATAATTACACTGACTACATCATTATATCAGCTCTCCCAAGAGGGGCTGGGACAGAACTAAGACCCGAGAACAAACTTTAGTTTGTGTCTCTAGTGGCATTGCTGCCTGCAGTGCACTGACTCCTGCCCGCCACTTTGGCTGGAATGAGGATGGAGGCAAGCGATAGGAATGTGTTGACAGGATGGCACGAGATTTAAGTATTATCTACAGATTGAAAATATCTTGTTGAAGGGCCTGTTCTAGGCATGGTAACAGCGGTTCTCTCTGCTTTGCTATTATATTAACCTGGTCTACCGTCCTACTATGCAGAAAGCAATCTTACTGTGTAGTGCTGGTTCTTACCTGTAGATTAACCAAAAACGTATGGTATGACAGGAAAATTTGCCACGTGGCCACAAATCTTATTTCTACCTCATAAAGCAATGATTTATAATGTATTCTTGATTCCTTTAAGTTTACCATCACTGTCCACCTTTAATACTGAATGCAGTTCTTGTCTCTCACATCTGTAAAAGATTTCTCAGTAATAGATATCACTGAGCAGATAACGTTAATCAAAGGTACAGAATGACACATAGAAAGAGATTAACTCATGGCATTTCTCTTTTTGGAAAAGAGATGATTGAGGAAACGTCACAAATGGCATGGAGAAGGGGGCCAGAAGTAACAGCTCCCATCAAAACATAGCTGCGGGTTTAAATACATATATGCATACACACATAATGAAAATATACATATCCACTCTGTAAAACTTACTGCTATAATAAATAGAATTGCTCAGTATGATTATTCTTGCTTTTTTGCATGGTTTTGTTTTTAACTGTGAACAACAAGCAAAGTTCTGTAAAAATAATTGCAGCCCTGCAATGCAATTTTATAGGAACACTACACTTTTATGATATTGTAATAGTACAACTTCAACAGTTTATAAATGAAGCAAAATGGGAATAAGGATTTTATTTATTTCTCAGTAACCATATACTGCTGAAACCTTGGAGGTGTTCTTTACTGAAGAATCAAACCAGGTAGATTTGAGCAACTTATTTGATTCAGAGAGCATGTTACTAAATATACTTACAAAAAGTCAAAATTGACTGCTTTTAAAGTTTTTGCTTTAATGAACAAGCATTTTGAAAATAAATGTTAGAACTAAGTTTGTAACCAGCTTTAGAAAAAAATTATGGAACTAGTGGCTAACATTCTGGAGGAGAACACTACAGCTGGGCTTCTCATCTCCTTGGGGAATTGCACATTGGTCCCATCCTCAACAGAAATAAATCAAGGTTCTGGAAAGACTATCTTGCATGGTAGCTGAAAACAAACTGCAACTGGAAAAGAGCAGTAATAATCCAATAGTGACTCCTTTGTTAAGAAATCCCAATAACTAGAAAAAACTCTTTGAAATTATCAATTCCATTAAAAGCCTTAATGAGATTACCAAATTTAATTACTCTTCTGTGCTGCATTAATTTATAAATGGTGGGTCCTCAGTCTGAACATTTAATAGTTTCCAGAAATAGTGAATCCCATTTGAAAAGCAGCAGAATGATTTTTAAATTTTTTTTTAACTGAAATAGTCTAGCACCACTATAAGGCCTTTGGGCAAGATTTCTAGGAGTACTATAGTGCCTAAAAAGGCTGATATTTCTTCGGTGTCTATTTTAATTGTCAAAGGTCTTTGAAATGTTCACTCTCTGTACATTAACCACATAAAAAGAATGAACAAGGTTACATTTAGGCTGTTTCCATTTTAAAAATGTGACTTTATAAATGATACCCCCAGAAAAGATAAGTAATTTAATAAGATTTTTAATACACAGCAAGATGCATTTCTAACCAGATTAAGCAGCTGTTAACATTACTTTTCTGCACAATAAGAGCAAATGTCTATGATAACTAGACCTTAAAGGAAGAGGCAATCCCATTTGGTGCACATTGTATACCTTTGATTTTATTCCCCAGTAGCGTTCAGGAGGAAATAAAAAAGAACTAGATAAGGAAATTAATTTGCAGCAGTACTTCAGACATGCACATTTGCAAAAGTATAAGAATTTTAAAGATGTTAGAAAGAAGTCTTTAAAAAGCAAGAACAAAAGGATAACACTCAACTCCAACATTCAACTCCAGTGCCAGCTTCTTCCCATCGAAGAGTGGCAAGTAAGTACCAAAAAAACCCACCAAAACAAACACCCCTCCCCCCCCCAATATATGTGATAGGGAATATGAAGGTAGGCATTTACTGAAGTTGAAAGTCTGTTGCTGAAACAGAAAACTATGTATTTCTTGGGATTTTTTCCATACCCCCTGTGCTTAATTTTCCGCAGGACATAATCATTTTGCTGAAATGCTGAGTAATAAATCAAATGGCAGCTGTTCCGGGAAATCCAAAATAATGACAATGATGAAACAACAGCCAAGGTGAGGTTGAGCTACAACAACGAGAGGTGAATGAAACATTGAGGAAGCTGCTAAACAGCAGCTTCTGTTTAGCTCTGCTGAACAGAGCTTGTAGGGCTCAATCCTAACTAGGATGATTCTACCGAACTAAAAGTAATAGAACAACTATAATAAAAAAATCCAGGCAACAGTATTTGATGGTAATGAAATATATTACATTAGCCAACACATGAAATACCCAAAGGATTTAGTGAATGAGCCTGTTTCTATAGTTTTCTGAATATTTGCATTCTGTAACACTAATAAGGTTATAATTCTCCATGGTAGTTAAAATAATTTATAGACTCTAATTAATTTCTTTTTAAATGATGCAAGATCCCTTTCACACTCTGCTGTCAGTATGCCTGTTTGCAAGAGACAGCTGAGGTGCCACAAAGCATAATCACTGCTCTTTAGTTGGCTGCATTGACTACCATGTTCTGCAGGATGGGGCAGGGCCCTCGGCGTTCCCCAGGACTGCCTTGATGGGCACGCAAAGCCTTCCAGGCAGAGTTTCCCTAATAAAGTATCTCGTGCAAGTGTAGTAATTGCCTTAGCGCCTTCTAAAACCACCTCTAGCAAACAGATGGCTTTGTTCATAAAACTATGTATGGGAAACACAGATTGGAGTTTTCACCTTGCCAAAATTATTTTTCTCCACAAGGTATACTGGAAAGGTACTTGCATAGTGGTAATTTCAGAAACTCAACTATAAACGACTATTAAGAGTTTCAAATACAACACCTAATTAACAACGATACTGAAGTTATGCTCCTGCATAATAGGATTCAGCCAGCTTCAGATCACTGCAGGAAATTTGTTATTTCAGAAGTGCAGTATAGGCTAGTTTAATAGTTAATTATACAGTTGAACTTAATTAAATAGTTCTGTTTCTAGTACAAGGATCTTGGAATTTGTATAGGTTGAAGCTCCCTTCCCGCATGCACTGTTCCTTTAACCTGTGCCCCAGGATGGGCAGTATGTGCCACATTCCAACTGAGAACACAGTAATCCCGTATCAGTCTTATAAAACAGTAAATCCTGCTGCAAAACATTAAGGTACATCTGTCCAGCTGAAATCCTCTTACAGCAAGACATTCATTATTGCAAGGAGACAGTGCTTAGCAGAAACCAGATCAAGGCCTGGTGATCTTACACAAGCACAAACGCACAGATAAAACTTGTAGTAAGAAGGTAATGTATACTATGCTCTCTAACTTACAACTTTAACTACCATATAACAACTGTTTTTATATAGAACTATACTTTTAAAATTAGACACAGAAAACCGCACCCCAAACAAGAAAATCCTTAAGCATCCCAAAGAAATTCCTGAATGGATGATTACTTTAATTAGGTTAAACAAATAATTACTAAAAACAGAAATGTAGTAATCTTTCCGCAACCAAGAACTGCCTAAAGTTATTTTAGTTTTAGCAATAAAAAGACAATTTACTAAAGAAACGCTCATATAGTTTATTGCCATCCACACACTGCAGTTTGTAGAGACCAACAAGCAGGTCCACCCCTCCCTCCCCCATCTCTCACCATGACATTAGCAGCCAAATGCTGAGGTCTCATTATTTTGAAGTCTTCATTATTTTTAAAACCTATGCCATCAAATCCAGGCTCCAAAATATTACGAAACATAAATAATCAAAGCTAAATGTCAGCTGTCAACATAACAAACACTGCATCAGGCTCATTTACTGGGGAATGGAATTGAAAAGTTGATTCATAAGCTACCTTTGCACTTCCGCGACCACGAACCAGCAAATCACAACGAGGACCATGCTGAACCCTGCCATGAGACAGAGAGCAAGAAACAAGGGCAGTAGTGAACTGCTCGCACCAGTTCAACAGCTCTCTTTCCCCAGAAGCATTATTGGAACCAGCACCAGGCAGAATTGGCAACCGCAGCTGTGGAGACCTGCAGTTTTCCCCAACTCTTCCCCCATTTCCTGGCCTTAGAGCGGGCCTCCCCATTGCCGCTATAAGCAAGCAGTTCTGCTGTATGCCACTTCATAGTTTGGCACAAAATGAAAGATAATACAGTTTAAAAGAAGCTTTGCAATCTCTTTTTCAAGCTAAGATGAAAACGAACAAGACGAAGGAAAACAAAAGGGTAGAAAAACACTGAAAAGAATGAAGAAACATGTTTCTTTCCTTATCCCTGTATCATACTCCCACCCAATATCAGAAGTGTTTTCCTTTGCTCACAAAAACATTTGTAAGATTTGCTTTCACTAAACAATCCTCTACTCCATCTGGCAACAGCCTGGGTCAGTGTATTGAAATGATATCCTCTGTGCTGCTAAATATTCCTGCTGATAGAGTGCTCACTGGAGAGCTGCCAGCATGTTTAATTGCAAATGGAGAAAGCGTTGGCCAAATGATTCCTTTATTTCAAAAAGCACAGATGAGGGTCAGCTCAGCAAATTTCTTTAGGTTATAAAAGATTAACCCTCAGCATGATTTTGAGCATCTCCTGTTTCAGCTGACTGTCCGTATTCACCTCATGTGAAACAGAAGCCATGGAGACCCAACGGCGCTTAAGTTCAACTGTGTGAAATCAGCAACAACAGATCTGTCAAATTTACTTCCTTTAAATTTTCCATTCATCTCTGCCCATAATGATGGTTTGAGTAAAACAATTCTCTACAGACAAATTATGGGAAACAGCATCAGGAATCTCTGTCCTGACCCGATTCCCCTCCAGCCTCCCAGGTAGGTGGCCTGGGTCCCCTGGCAATGGGGCTGCCTCATCAGCAGGGCCACACGCCAGCCAGGAGGTAAGGCAACAGCCTTCTCTTTCCATCCTTTGACATGGAATTAGAGAATTTACTTCTTCTGCAGGAAATTTTTTGTCTTCATACCCATTTAGATATTCTGCATTTCACTCTAACCTGGACATAAAAAAAAAAAATAAAAAAAGTCAAAGATTATGAGCGTGCTTGCTTTCGGCGTCCTCACAGCAACACCTTGACAGATTAAAAAATAAAAATAATGTTTAAAAAGTGACACCATCACCAAATCCTGCCTGGGTAGCAGCACTGGGGCCCTTGCACACAACACTACAGCCAAGTCCAAATTTAGACCTACTGCTGCAATAAAGAAGGCTTGAGACATATCTTCCAAAACATTACTGAAGATCATGGCATCACCAATGACAAATGAAATTATGTTGCTCAACACAAATAAAACAAAACACATTTTTGGTATCAGAATAATTTTTACTAGGGAGGAGACAGTGCAGACATTAAGGGAAACATGTATTTCATTAATTACTGAGGACTGACACTCATCAGTAATTTTATCTTTGAACAGGCCACATAAAATGATAATAAAAAAGGCTCTCATTTCTTCACTCCTTCCAGCAGCACTACGTAAGAGTATTTTATTACATAGGATAAGAGGCTTTCTGTATGGACATGTTATTTTGTTTTCTTAATGTGTATACTTGATTTTTCACAGAATTTTTAAACTAAAACTATGCATTCATATTTATCTGCATGAAAGATTTTAGCCAAATTTTATGAAAATTCTTGACCAGAATCTTCAGAAAATAAAGACTTCAAATTACCCAGTAACATAGGGCAGGATAGAAAGCTGACAGTAAAATACGCAAAAGCCACACACGACAACTTCTTTGGAAGTTTGAGACTTTCTCAGATCTCTAGTTTCCTACTTGGACTTATTGCTGAAAGGCTTTTGTCTGTTTGTGGGGTTTTTTTTCCTAAAAGATTTCCCTGTGTTCATATCAGAGCTGATGCAATTAAATACTTTTTCCTCAAATTGCAAAACGCTAATTGGTAAAACCAGAACTTTATTACAGCAGCTTCTCATCCTTGGGGAAAAGCTCCTGTCAGAAATCAATTGCAAGTTCAGGATGGGAATTGCTAGTCAAGAAATATGAAGCAACGATATAACTACAGATGTTCCACATCCTGGGTAAGTGTTCTGGCCGCTAAATCCATGTCATCCCATCAGTCTCTAGTCCCACAGTACATAAGTGATTCAACATTCATTACCACTACCTCAGAGTTATTGTTTTGCAATCTTCCTCACTTTTCATAAAATATTTGTCCCAGTTCAAAGATCCCAAACCTTACTACTTTTCACAGTTCTTGTTTTCTGGATAAGCACAATTCAATTACTCTACAGTCTACATCTGAGAATTTTCACATAGAAATTCACTTCCTGACCACCACAGTAAATATTTCTGAACCCAGGTGAGTTATTATAGACACATGGAAAGTCTATTAAGCTATAAATATCAGCTATAAAATAAGCAATGATCAAACATTCTTCAGGAGAAAGCATTTCATGCATATTTTTGTAACTAAACTGGGTGTGTGTAAATGCCAGAAAGTAGAACCGCATGTGGAGACTGCCATGTTAGCTGCACTGGCCTGGGGCTGTGCACAGACTACCACAGGAATGCTGCTTTTGCAACATGAGTGGGGATCTCTGCTTGTCGGGTGTGTTGGGACTATCCAATGCAGAGCTGCACTATGCCATGCGCACATCTCTCTTGAAAATTTTCCAACAGCACAAGGACCAAATATGAATGTTGTTTCAGAGAAATGACTGGATGACGGTGCTGGTTTTTCCATA
Organism: Gavia stellata; assembly: GCF_030936135.1. Lineage (NCBI taxonomy): Eukaryota > Metazoa > Chordata > Aves > Gaviiformes > Gaviidae > Gavia > Gavia stellata. The sequence goes on along the minus strand of NC_082608.1, from coordinate 9,689,172 downwards.
ACATCTGTTCATAACAATTGCACCTCACTAATCCATTTTCATCTGAAATTTAAGATTTTTGGGGATTTGAAGCTCTCTTAACAGCCCAAAGAAAGTTAGAGATTGAAGCGATTTGTACATTTGTTTAGCCAGAATATTTTTACTCATATTTCATTGCTACTTATTTCCTGCAACTTCAGCTGAGTAAATGTATCAGAACTTGGCCCTCTCAGGAATTTCTGTTCCTCTGTTTCACCATCACTAGATAAATTTTATTGCTTGCTGTTATTAAACATCCAGAAGTGAACTGTGGAGCCACAGATACTCTACCAAGGTATTTTGTGCCATAAAAGATATATAGTGCACAGAAAACCCTTTAAGTTTAAAAAGCAGACTATAAATTAAGGCTTTCATGCTTCCCACCATCAGATACAGAGCATCACCAAACCTGGCAAGCCCCACAGAGACACACATAACCTATATTTATTTTATATAGACCTAAATGAACCGTTTCCAGAGATTTAACTTCTAGCAAATCAACTAGTTATTTTTATGCCAGGAAAAAGAACATTAAAATACCTCCAAGGCTGCGTAATAAAAAAAATATTTATTTCTATAAACTCCAATTATTACCTTCATTTTTGTATAGCTTTTGCTTTCTAATTATACTGCAACGTTTGTAAGTATTTGTACTATTTTGTCAATTTTTATACCTTCAGATACTGTCTTATCTGCCTGAGTAAACCAACTTCTAACTTCATTTTATCAGCACCTATTCTGCAGTGTATGAATGAAACAATTTATATAAGGATTAAAATTCAGCTTCTGAAAACAAGTTCTACCTTCAAATTTACATTTGAATCACTTCTCTGTCATCCCTTTCAGCTGATCACAGATAAGCTAATTTTAGCAGTGTTGTAGTAGTCTGCTGAGGTCACCAAAACACAGTAAAGGGGAAAAATTAAATGGGGAGAATAGCACCTCAAAAATGAAACAGCAGACATATGGCAAATGAACCTAGCAGTTTTGTTGTTTGAAGTGCTAAGTGTGTATTTATGAACCATATGCATTCTATGCAATTAACTTTAAAACATTCTTAATCACATCCAACTTCAGCCTAACCTAAAATGAGAAGAAAAAAATACAGCTCAGAGGAAGACAGGAAGAAAGGAACTTCATGGTTACTTTATCAGCATGATCTTTTTTTTTTTCCAGCAAGTAGATAACAATCACACTAGTTTTGACCCTCTCTGAAGCTGTTATGTTGACCATTTTTTTCTCGTATTTGATGCCTTGTTCAACTCTAAAGGCAAAAAGAGGGGAAAAAACAACTCTGAATTACATTATAGATAATCATTAAAGGATTTTTCAATGCACAGGATAGCAGCAGCAATTTTGCTCAGATGTACTGAACCATGAGTCTACCAGACATTATAGTTTCTTAATGGTCAATGTTTGCTGGTTTTAATTTGTGTGATTTCTTTTACAGCTACCAATAAAGTTACACACTGTATTTATTTTCACTGAGTCAAAATTAGGCATACTATACATTGGAAACCACAAAAAAAGAAAAGTTTTCAACACCTTTTACCCATCTTTCTGCCATTTCAATTTCCTAAGGTAGGAGCTGAGCAAATATGAGGAAGAAGGCTTAGAAGGATGTAATTTCTGAAATTGTTTTAGAGCCAACTCAAAAGGAAGAGAGAATTTGACACCTGCAGAGATGGAGGTACTGGTATTTTTTGAACAGAAGCACATGAAAAGTGGACAGATGTCTCAAAAGTTTCACATTCTTCATCTGCTACAGAGAAGAAAGAGAGAGGTGGAATTGTATCCTATTGTAATCCCCCACTCTCAGGTGCTGGTGGCCTTAAAACGATCTTTATCATGCTGCTCATAAGATGTTTGCCCAGAAAGTGAAGAGAGATAGTCATATATTGAGAAATGAACTCCCTATTGAATTGTTGATCACATCCATGGTGTTGATTAAGGACTGCTGACAAACATGTATAGGTATTTTTGGCTTGTTATTAGGCATCCTTTTGTCTGTGTGTTTTGGAAATATGCTTGCACTGTTCTCTGTGCCTGGAGCATGAATAATTGATCCTCTTTTATTGCTGTCATCTGTGTGATTTGTTATGAGATGTTTATGCACTGTATATATTCTTTATTTTCCTTACTTCAAGCCTGATCCTGCATCTCCTTCTCTGGTAAGAGATCCTTCCTAATATGAGGAACACAGGCTACAAAATCATGTTTTCGTTTTCAGAGGATTAATCATGATTCACCCTGGTTACATCTGATGCAAATGCAAATTTCCATTTGTGAATTGAACCATTTTTCAAGGTTACATACAAAGCATTCGATATTTATTAACAAAGACATGACAGTTATTGCACTAGTGGACTTTGGCCCTGGCAAATCTCAACCACAATAGCCAGCTTAATTGATTTGCAGGCACGGGGCTTTACATGCTGTCTGTATTTAAAATGGAAAGCGTGTTCCCTGTGCCACTATCATTTACATTGGGAAGCTCATTATCCCTCAATAACTGAGTTTGACACCACTCCGGATGAACACCTGTATTCTATTTAGAACAGTCTACTTCATTTTCACAAAGCATTAGAAGAGTCATGGATCTCTGAGCACTCATTTGGAGGTCCTTATTGATGCAGATTTGTTTATTAAAAGGAAGAAGCCAGATTCGTGGAAGCTGTGTCCTATACACAACTCCCAGCCAGTATCTTGAGACTTCTGGCAAAGCTCAGCTTTGAAGATTTGGAGGGAAGTCTTAGAGCAGGTTCTTCTGTTTGAACGCATAAAAAAAAAAAGTATTTTCTCCATGTATTATAATCTACAATAACTGGCTGTGCCATTTTACTTCCATAATTATGCATTGCTAATAGAATTAAGAGGGCTCTGTACACTAGGAGAAATATTCAACGGCTAATTCTCTTATTTTTGGGGCAACCAGAAAAGAGATGGGCTTTAATGTAGCCTCTCAGTCACTTCATTGTGTCAAAATTAAATAGAAAAAATAACATATCAATGCAAAAAAGGTGACACCAGATTTGGACCTAAGAGTATTCTAATGAATGCAGAAAAAACACTACATTCACCAATTTTAAAGATTACAGCCCTTGAAAATACAAATTGAAGAAAAGAAGCATGCTCTGAGCAGACAGACTACTGAATTTGTTCAACCTATAGGAAGGCATGCACACTGAACATCTTTGTGATACATTTATTCACTGAAGAAAACTGCAAAACAGAAATTACACAAAGGCTCTCCAAAAAGGCCAGTAATTTTTCATCAAACAAATTTCAGTGCAAACATGGACCTTGTTTTCCCTTACACACAAACTCCTTTCTGAATCCAACTCCACCATGACCTGTGTTTAGTGTATTTTACCCACTTTTCCTTAACTCCACACATCTGAGCTTTTAAACTGTTAACTGCTTCTCCTCTTCTCTAAATCAGACTCTGACTAGAGCACACCAGTGATGCAGTGTTGCACATACAACAGCATAGTGCATCACACCACTCTATACAACTCCAAAGGTACAGCACAGATTGCAGGTGTGAGGGGCTTGGAGGCAATACCAGATCATGAGCCCATGTGCAAGCAGCAGGGCACTCACTGAAGCATCCCTGTAAATAATTCTTTAAATGACAAACCAGTTTGGTTTCAGAAACAGTTCATAACATTATCCAGCACATGACACAGAGAACATTAAAAATTAATAGCAACAATGAATAGATTAAGAAAGTTTTCCTAATATGTAGCAGAAATAGGAATTGCCAGATAAAACTGAGGTAAGTGTAATAACATCATTAACATAAGCCATATAGTGCCAAACTCCTAAAGCACAGGTATTTCATCATGCCAACATGGAATTACTGACAAAGAGTAACAAACTAAATGCAAAGGCTGACACTAGATGCAACCCCTCTATATCTGCAAAATGTAAAATGCCAGTCTCTCTGTAGCTGAACAGCATCAGTAGGGTCAGTAACTATATCTGTTTTGGTTCATAAGTTCTTCTAGGGCAAGAATAAATTCTAAAAAGAGTATGATGAGCACAGCTTACTATTGGGATATTGGGATCATGGTTTATATGCAGATCAGTATTAAAAGAATCTCAATAGTGATTCAGACCATCTCTGGGAACACACAGAATTTTGAAAAGGAAACAGGCTGAAACCTGTTGGGTTCCCAGAAGTTACCATTATGGAATCTGGGATCTGAGTATACATTTAAAACATGGAGTAATGAGTAACCATATACCAGGTATATATTTCTTATGTATGTAATGCGAAGATGAAATAAATCTATGTTTGCAAAGGTGACTTCTCCCACATTATGAAGATGGTCACGTAGGCCATTAGTTTGTCCAGGCAGTATGACAAAAAAGTGTATTGTTCTTTCTACTTGTACTTCTTATGGGATTCCGAAGCACAAGAAAGGTCAGGTATGTGGCTTATGTAAGAACAGACATACAAGGTCTTCTTTAAAAGGCCCCAGTATGACCATAAAACCTGGTTCACCTTCTTATTTTAATGATTTTCCTTTGAATAAATATGCATATAGGTGTATTAGCAGTGGAGAGGAAGGCAATACTGTATTAGTGTGTGAAATATTTTTCCTGGACACATACATTTTTTTCTGGACTGCCTCAACAGTGGCTAATCCTGTCTCTAATAAACCAAAAGAAAGAAAAAAAGATGTTAATGAACTTTTCCAAATAATATGCAGAAAAAAATGAGGGGAAAAAAGTTAATGAAATATTCATATTGTTCAACACTGTTACTATTAAAGAAGTTCTTGTAAATCCTGCATAAGAGTGGGGTCATTAGGCAATATTTACCATTTTCTGTGATGCAATTTTTGAAACACGTCATTCATCATCGAATGATCACCTCTAGCTGAGATTGCTGCTCACATGGTTAAGCACTTCATTACATGCTGCTAAAACACTGCACAGCCTCCATCAACTAAATATGTGGCAGATTCCCTGCACCTGGTACACAGAGGTCCCCACACACTTTGCACTGAAGTTACATCCTCATGTTAACTGACAAGTGAGATAGGCATGAGATTTAAACTCTGGGTTTTGTTTTCCCCACAAGATATTTAAGACATCTCTGCTCTGTGCAGCAAACCTCAGCGTTCAGTCACTTCTGAAAGCAAGATGCAGCTGTCTTGATGCTTTGGTCAGCAGAACATAGGTGCCTTGTGGCCTCCTCAAAGTTCTTTCTACAGGGCCAGGAAACCCAAAGCTGAAAAAACTCTACTGCATCCCTGAATCCTGCAGCTTTTTGCTAGTTGCAATAGGGCACAAGGCATCCCAGCTGTTTTATATTTCAGTATTGTATTTCTGTAATTGTTTCTAGTTTTGACAAGCTGTTAGGTCTCTGAAGAGCAAGGTCCTGTGGTGCAGCTCAGTGAACGTCCCCATTAGTCTGCCTGCAGTTATCTTAGGGGCTCACAGTCTTTTGGACTGAGGAGACCTGTTATTGCCAGCCAGGACATTCAGCCACCATTGCTTTTACCATCTAGATACAGTTTAGCGGCATTAAGTCTGACAGCCCTACATGTTGTAACATTACTACTGCATAGCTCAGCAGTGCCACTATAGCTTAAGGTCTGTTGTTATTACTATTATAAACAGCACTTTTCAAGGGGCTGATAACTTTGCCATTTGAAATTGCACAAGGCCAAAGCTCAAAATATAAATTGTCATTCCTCCCTCCTTTTAAATAAAGCAAGCTCCCAACCAAAATGACAGGTTCTGTTCCAGTTTGACAATGTATCTCTGTCTGAAATGTTTTCTAGGTACTTTCAGAGACTGTTTTGCCCTCTCCGTAGTAGACAAAAATATCCCTGTAGATGCCATGTCTGCCTCTCTGACCCACACCACTTAGAACCTCTGAAGGCAGTTCAAAGATTACTTCTGCAATTTACAGGCCTACACAAACACTGCAACTTCTGATTCAGGTCAAATATACTTTCTTGAAAGTCTATTTTTGTGCAGCTTGACAACATAGAGAAGAATTGGCTTCTCTTACATTTCCCACCAAAAAAGTGAAAATTAAAAAAAATGAAGCAAGCTCTGCATTATGCGATAATTTTGAAGTATTTCTTCTCCATACCTTTCTCTAGAGGACTTTTTGCATTCTTCCCTCCCCCCTTTTCTTTTAAAACAGCTACAGCCATGTCCCTATACAGTGTTCTGGCCAGGTGTTTCACAAATAAGTAGGAGCTAAGAGGCCTTGCTGAGTTCCTCTACCTTCTAAAAGGTCCATGTCCTAATTAGCAAATCTAAGTAACAACAAAAAAAAAAACCAACCCAGACAAAAATCCTGCCCTCAGGGTGGTATCACTTCCTGTGGTTTCTTAAAATGTCTCCAATGCTAATGAAGCTTGTTTTTTGCCAGGACAAACTATAGAACCCTTATCCAGTCCTCAAGTCCAAGGGGAGAGAGTAGCTGTTATTTCAAAAGAGAGAAGGTGCCATTAGCATCTGAGAACACTGTCACAAGAACACCATAAATTTCTCCTAGTGCCTCAAATCTACCCGAAGGAAGGACCAAGACAACCACAGGAAAATCTTCACAGATCATATAGACACAGAAGCACAGCCACGGACAGTTGAATATTTAGGGATTGTATACAACTCATGATTATTCTGCATAAACTTCCCTTAACAATTCTAAATTTCTCCAAGAATTCATTTTAAACAACTTGCCATTAAACTTTTGGGAACCCATGAACATATGGATATAAAATGATGCTCATATTTAAGTTACAGATTAAAAACTCCTAACACCGGAAGAAAATAGGTGTGGATTTTTAAAGACAGCAGTCTATTCTGTGGGCAAGCATCCATATTTGCATATGCAGGCCATGTAAATGTATGTTTTTAATATGTAACTACCCTTCCTGAAGTGCAGTTACATATAAACCATGTGTAATCAGAGCAATAATGCTCCTTTATTTCTGTGAGTATGAAGGAAAGAAAATGGCTGTGCAAAACGTGGCTTCACATTAAATTTAACAGGTGGAAAAATTGAAAATAATAAAGTTATAAGCTAAAATAATATACTTTGCAACAAAGGAGAAAAAAAAAAATCAAACCTTCAGAAAACTTTTGATTGATCTTAAAATGACAGAGAAATAGTAGCAAAGTGCATTATGTGATGCCAAGGAGAAATTATAATGCAACTGGGAGCTGGGGGTCAAATATGGCAAATGTGAGAACTGCAGAATTATGGGCAAGTGCTGTTTAGCAGACTGCTGCAAAAGCCATGCATCATAACCAAATTAAATACTCAAAACAAGTACCCAATCAAAATCGCTGTTACTGTTTTTAAGGGTCTTTTTCAGGGTGGCATAGCACTACCTGCAGTCATTTGAACCCTAAATAAACTTCAGTTTTTTAAACCTGTACTTCTGTGCAGTTCCTTCAAATAGTCCCAGGTCAGCACAGAGGGATGCATGCTCCCAGAGAAGTGCAGAGAATACATACAACCTGCTGCAGGTAACATTTTCCATGCACCTGAAGACTAAACAAATTTACCTTTAAAAAACAGAATTAACACAGCATGTCTAAAAAGTGAAAGGCCCAGTGGTTGCCGTTCTGATCTTTTTTCAGTCTTGCAAGAAGTCTCTGAAATAGATAGTTTTTCCTCTCTCAATTCTCAAGACCAGTTCATTTCAATTTGTCAGGCATACAGCTGAAAAGATCTGTAAACAACTTATCTTTATGCTATTGCTTTATATGGGATGTTTAGATCTCAGTAGTTCCTTTTTTATAGTAAGCAGCTGTAACTCACATCAAGCAGTAACTAAACACAAGAAGTTTAGATAAGTTCTTGAATCTTAGATTTTTTTCTGTTTCTTTATAAAGTTCAACATTTGTTTTCAATGTGAATCTGAACAAGATAAGACCAGGTATTGGTTAGCACTTTCTCAGAGTCCATGAGTGTTTAAATAAAAGATGACCCATTTTCTTTTACTCTGAAATTATTATCACATTTCTCAAAATAATGATTTAAAAAGTAATTTTAAGCAAGTAATTTAAAATAATCTCAATTTTTCTATTATAATACCAATTTCAAAATTATTCTGAAAAAAGTTCCATTAAAATAATGTTTGCAGAAAGTTGGTTTAGCAGAAGTGTCATTGTCTTTTAAAAGAAATTTCTTTTTCTTTTCTTTTTAAAAAATTTCCAACATAAGTGTTACAGACCACAAAACCAACACCACACTTAAGAGTTCACAAAGGTATCCTGTGCTTGGAAGGATTTGCCTTTTTTAGTGATTTGATGCTTTTCAGTGAGTAGCTTCTGAATAAAGTAGGGAGAAAACATTTCATGGAAACTAGTATTTGTAGTATAACTGCTACATAATTAGATCCCTATACTTTTATACATGCAAAATATCATGCAAAAAGAAGAGACAGGGCACTGAACAAAGTTACCAGAAACTACTTAATATCAAAACATCAGTAACTTAATTCAATTTAAAGCATTATTACTTGACTCTCTCTGATACAATCCAGTATGTAATACTACTCCTCATTTTGTAAGTTGTATCTATAAAGAGTGCTCTGGGACTGAAGTCAAGATGCTCACACAGTGTGTATTGCATGCTAAATGCTTTTTCCATTCCTATTTGCATAACAAGAGAAAAGAAGAAAATTTGACTTAAGCAGATAGAAAGGAAACTAAAACTTATGTCTCTGCATATAATGAGAATATGTTATATTCATGCATGTTCACAGCTTAAAGAACAGAAGAAGCCCCAATGGAAACATTTCCATTTTGAGAAAGGAAAAAAAATAAAAAAAAAAAAATCACAAGTGTTCATTCTACTCTTTCCCTTTCTTCAATTTTGATTAATACAAGCATTTACATAAAAAGGAGGATCCTGTTTAGATGTTTTTGGAGTTCATATACTCCTTCTGAAGTCACAACTTCATACAAATATACTAATTTCCGCAGCAACCACTTCACAAACACAAGCAGTAAAAATATTATGCTGAGGATTAACTGAAATATAAAAGAAACAAAAGATCCCATTTTTGGGCAGATTTGACTAGTACTAAAGAAAAAAAAAGGAGGATACAGAATTTACACTGTAACAGCAATAATTTTACCTTGAAGTTGAACGTGCCATCTATAACCTCACACTGAACTGATATGGCATTTACCTAAATGTTTTTGCTTTAGAAAATGCTGACTTGTCAGGAACTATGACCGCATTCATTTCCCAGATCTACAATAAAATTTCAAAAGTCAGAGACCTTCTCCCCCCTTCCTGCTTATCTTCACCCATCTCCCAAATCCACCAAATAAATCTGAACCATCCATAGCCCCGGGAGAAAGTCTTCACCTCCATACTAACTACATGTTTACAACCTCTTTGGTCCAAATCAGGGAAAGTCTTCCACTAAGTTAGTTCTGGAATCTGCTAGTCTGGTTTTCACAAAGTATAAACTGGAAAAAGATGATACTTATGAAAAAAAAAATTTGCTAATGACAAGTTTCAAGGATCCTAGTAACTTATAAACCAAGTAAGATTTTGTAGCCCTCCTTGGAAGCAGGAAGACAGCTGTAACAACTGTTGTTCCAAGTCCAGATTCAGGAAGAAAACTGACACTTCAGGCTCTGGTTTATGTTTCTTTTTGTTTCAGTGACATGAACTTAAACATGACAGATTCTGAGTCCTCAAGAAATTAATTCTAGTCAACCATCTGCCTTCTCTGTTTAGACATCCCATATACAGAAGCGGTTACTGAAATAGCCACTCAAGAAAACACAGTTATCCTCAAACTGCATGAAGCTACATACCTTGCTCACACAGAGCTTTGCAGAGCTTAAACTTGATAAAGAAAAAAAGAAAGTTTTAATTTCAGTATTACTAGGGGACACATGCTTATAACTTGTCAGTGCATTGTTTAGAAACAGGAGTCATGAAAGCTGGCACACTGATGAAGTTTTCCTATGATTTTGTTGCTTGAGATTGATTGAATTTTACCATGTCTATAAAACAGGCTTCTCCTTGGGAGATGGCATCCACTGCACAGCACTCCTCTTCAGAAGCCCTGGGCAACTGCCATACAAGAGGAGATTTTCCAGTATGTACAAATAGAAACCTGAAACTCAAGTTTTCCTGAGTTTTCCTGCAGAAGGCACTGCTAGTTTCTCATATTGGCTCTCTGATGCTGAGCTCTCATTGCATTCCCCCTCTCAGTAGGGACAGCACCCAGGCAATAACGGGATGGGAGCTGGATGACCTGTTGTGCTGTTAGAGAGAGGCTTCCCCCAGGAGGCAGTTTTCTTCAGCTCAATGGCTTACATTTTAAACAAAGGACAGAATTGAGTTAATAAATTGGCCCCAGGTCTGCCTTTTTCTCTTTTCTGAAAATGAAAAGAAATGCCAGGATAGATAACTTGAAATGAAAAGGAAAACAGGCTGCAAAACGTAAACATATGCTAACGTTTTCCTGCTGCTGCTTCTCCTTGGTCAAAAATATTCAAATCAATCAACGTTACCTCCTAGCACATTGCAAATGTAAATCAATGCTAAGACATATTGGTTTTGTTATCAGACATGCTATTTTAATAAGAAACACATAAATTCAGTTAATTTTAAGATTTCACTTTTTTTCAGATTACCTGTTGCCATTTCTAGCCCTTCATAAACCGTTTTGCCGCAGCTTATGAAGGCCAAGGAGTCTGTGCAGCTCACAGGCTAACAGAAGACACTGAAAGACAGGGGAAAAGAAAAATCTAAAGTGATATGTGCAGAGGTAGAATTAGCTTCCTCCTCTTACAGAAAGCAGAAAAGATAGAGAGGTTCCACACAGGAAAACCTCTTTGAAAAGTAGTTTGGCACTTTGCTCCTGCCTAGGAGCTAGATAGGCAATAAGCCACTTTGTTATGTTTTAACACCAGGCAGCAGCAGCTTGAGTCTGGATATCGAGTTTTTTTTGAATCCTCTCCAGCTGCTGACAACTCAACCAGTGAAATCTGATTACTTCCAGGCATGGAGATACCCATGCCGCAGCACAGCGCACACCTGGATCCGGTCCTGGGGACAGTAAATGCTGCCTGTACACAGCAGTCTCACAGCACCATTTGTGTGAGAACACATCCCTGAGACAGCGAGTATGCTCACCAGAATGGAGTTGAAGCGGAGAAGCGTGTGGAGTGACACAATCAGTTTCAGGTTTCTCTAACAGTGAGAGGTTGAATACTGCCATGATAAGAAATCAATAGGCTCCCAACAAAACAAAACAACATCCCAAAACCAAAAAGAAAACCAGCAAAGGTAGAGCAGGTCTATCAGTTCACTGGTCACAGCTGTGCCACTGGTTATCAACTCTGGAATGACACTCAAGGGTTGGTAATAGTTCTGCAGTTAATGAAAGATTGCCCTGTGACTAAGAGAATAGGGATAAAGGAGTTGAACTCTTAAATTAGATTTTAGGCACTTTTTGATCTTACCTCCAATTCCTTCCTAAAGGAGCTTTCCAGAACTGTCTTCTACACCTCCTCCTACAGTCCCTCCCAGTCTCAAACCCTTCTTATCCCAAATTTAAGTAGTACATCTTCCTCTTCACTCAATATAAGCTATTCCTAAGCCTAAACATGGTTACTGTATCTCTACTATCTTTCTTATTCTCCAGATTCTTCTCTGGCTTCCCCGGATCATCACCAGCTGTCTGACATTCCAGCCTCTGACACGAGCAACTTTTCAGACCCCTCACATCTCCACTATGCCTAGCTTCTCTTCTGCAACACCACCTCTGAGAGAGTCTCTCTCCTCTTTCTTTGCTAGCAAAATGCTGATGATGCTCTCATTTCATATCTCAAATACTGCACCATCCTATTTCCTGAGAAACAAAATCTGACCATTTACTCTCCTGCCCTCCCCTGAAATACAGTGCTGCATCACCCTAAGGTGTCTTGGGCTGTCTCTGTAACTAGACTGTAACGACACGCAGACTGGCTCTAACTGCTGGACTGGGGCCAGTCATCACGTCTCGAACATGAGAGGCTCAGAAGCTGTATGATACTTGCGGGACTGTAATTATGTCCTGCAGAGGCAATTTTAAAGAAACTAAAAGCAATTAAGAGATGAAGGTGTGAAGGAAAAAAATCCAAAAGGCTCCAGACTTGTGGCCTTTAGTTTGGGTCTTAAAATTAGCAAGTACACCTGGGAGCTTTGGACAAATGGCTATTTTCAGGTATTACAAGTGACGGATAATGTTATGCTGTGTGTTTGCACTGGGTTTAGTGGATAGTTTGACAAGTTTATTGCTTTTGTGCTTTAAGAAACTAAGATACTGTGAACTTCACATTCAAGATATTTCATCATAAACCAAAGTAACTAAAACTGCAGAGCAAGTAAAGAAAAAAAAAATAGCTAACGCTAAGCTTGAAGTTATTAAAAATGGAAACTGTTATAGTTACCTATTAACACTTAGATTGCCTGTACAAAGGGATACCATAAATTCCCAGACCTCAGGTACAATAATTCCTTGTAACGTCTCACTGTATCACTGCCAAAAGGCTGTCTCTTTGCTGCGTACCATTTTGAGGAACATTTGTGCCCTCTTTGGTTTCCAGAAAGTATTGGTGCGCATGAATGCCATCAGCCAACATATTTCTCTTTGTAATCCAACTAACCCACAGTTAGATTCTTCCCACAGAACCTCTCCAAGAGGAAGCAGAGGCAGTTACAATTCTTCTGAGCATTATTCAGAAGGAAAGGTACCAATTTAACGGCACTGAGTAAATGCAATGTTGTTAACGGAAAGCGGTAATTTCCTACATTTCTATCGCTAAGTTCTGCATAATGCACCCATAAATTTCAGCTGCAGCCTGCACTGAAAACAGAATTTGGTTCTACCTACACTCTATGTTCTGAGCTCATTAGACCTATGAGTGAATATCTGAGAAGTTTTTCCACTGTTTTGTGTCTCTATTAGTTTTTTGGCATTGTAACAAAAGTGCTATTCTGAGCATTTAAAGAAGCAATTTGTAGTTACAAATTCAAAATAAGTGGACTTTCACATCATGGAGTTTCTTGGTAGAAGTTTTATCATAAAATCTCCCGCTGTGGTTTAAAAGATAAATAATTTGCAAAAGGGTTATCTTATTAGCAACAAGCACATCAAATTTTACCTCTTGGTTTTGCACTATTTTGTATTTGACATATATATACAGGCGATTTTATTATTAAAGAAAAAAGCAAAACCAAAAACAAACTGGTGAAAACTTGAGGAATTTAAAATTAGTAATAAATTAATCTCTTTGGACTCACAGTAAGAACGTTCACAACACAATGGGTCGGAAACATCCTTGACCTGTAGTCACTCTATTGTTCCAACTGTCTGTAGAAGTGGTCTTCAACAAAAGGAAGAGCCAGTCAGCTCAAAGTTCAGTTTCTGGAAAAACACTAAAGAGACAGGAACCAACTGGAAAAAAATCCAGAAGATAGCAATAAGATGAGCAGGCCAAAAATATGAATCACATGGAAAAAGTGAAAGATCTGAACACAGAGGCGCAAACAGCATACATGAGTATTATGCTTTAAATACATAAAGGATTGCTGCAAAGAAGAGGAGAACAAGCTGTTTTCTAAGACCACTACCGGGAGGAGAAAATTTAACTGGTGCGAAGACGACTTACATTCTGCATGAGGAAGCCGCAAGGACAGCGACGCATTGGAATAGATGAGCTGGGATGTTTCAGAGTTAGAAGTTTTTAAGAAGACATTAGGTAAGTACCTGTTAAAGATGGCACCAGGTTATTGCTCCTGACTTCAGGCAAGATAAGCACTTCAGGCCTCTTCCAACCTTGTATTACATAATTACTGGGAAATTATGTCAGGAAACAATTCAGCCCTCAGCTGAACCCAAGCTTGTAGGTGTCATGGCTGTCATGGTGCAATTTGCTCCAGATTTCTGGCTTAATCCTCATTTCTCTGTTCGTTTGCCTGTTGCCAGAGAAGCCAAGATGAGCCTACTTAGACCTGACAAAGCAGACATTCGATGCAGGAAGCTCAGACATGAAGTATGATAAGAGTTTAATCAGAAAACCTGCCCAAGATTCTGCAGCAATTAAACACTACCAGAAATCACCTTCAATGCAATAACCCAGTTGATTATGGAAACTGCAGCAGGTTTTCTAAGTATGCCTGTAAGGCAAACACCAAAAGAGAAAAAGATAAAAACTGGAAACCATGCAAACCCAAAACCTAAAATACCTTAAGCATCCATCCTAGACCTTTCATTTTGGAATGGGTCTCTGCTATTGAAGAACCCACAAGAATAAAGCAAACAAACAAAATAAGAAGCTAGCCTTACATCTGTAATAGTAATTCAAAGAGATCAAGTCTTGGAGAGAAATTAAACTGAGCTGGCAGACAGGAAGAGTACTGCACAGTGCATTTCAGCCTGGTCTCTCCATATCAAGTAGAAATAGGTTTTAGCCAAGTCTTTTATAAGATTAGCTTTTCTATTTCCACACCAATAATTTGCATCCTCGCTTTCCCAGCTATGTGCAGTCTTGGCCTTGATTCAGCCATTTTGACGCTCAAACTTGAAGAATCAAACCCTTCACTACTCAGTTTAGCCAGCACCATCTAAAGTAATCATCTCTTCTTACCTTGAACATAAAAATGTCACCCCTACCAACTAATTCTTTTTGTTAGCACTGAACATTTGCAATGTGAGAATATTCCCAATGATTTTTGTGTAAATGTATAGGTATGCATGCATGCAAATGGACAAAATATACTCAAGAAATAAAATTCAGAAGAGGAAAATTCTGACTTTATCCCAGATCCTTGTGTCTTGGTAAGACAGGAGCCTAGAAAAATCACATTACTTGTAAGTAACTAAAAGAGTCTGTAGTATTCTTGCACAGTAAATTTTCCAGAGCTGTAAGTTATCTTTGATTTAAGCAGAGAATTTAATGGACAGCATCAGCAAGGGAAAGCTACACCAGGACAGGGTATATCGAAGTGTTTGTTTTCATTGGGGTTTTTTTGTTTGTTGGTTTTGTTTTTTAATTAAACCATTCACATCTAAGGAGGTTGATTTGACATGTGGTCCCTTCACTTCTCTATGAAGGGTACTTAGGACACTTCAATATCTGCCCCACAACAAGAAACATTGTGGCAACCAGTGTTAAAGGCTCTGTGAAGAGGAGACCAACACAATGCTATGAAAAGCAGAGTTCAAAAGACTTAGCAATAAAAAACAATACAGGCAGTTGCCAATAGTCATTCCAGTTAACGGAAAAATTCAATTACAGCTTCCAAAACCTTGGGGAAGTGGGGCACTTCCTTGGAGAATTCACTGAACATTCTAATTTTTTGCTTAACAATCACTTCCCTAAAAGATCTCAAGCAAAGCTCAACTGTTTCCATATCAATGACTGGCTTAAAATCAAGAATAAAATAATAAGTTATCAGCTACATCTGCATAACTAATTCCTGATATTAGTCAGCCTCATATTAACTTCAACAACTTCACTGGAGTTGCTCTTACTGATGTAAGCAAGATCAAAACCTGACAAAAAAAAATTTAGGCTAGTTTTGGTTCCAGTTCAGAGCTTTGCTTTCCAGAACATTTGTTCCATTTTTGGCAATAATTACAGTAGGTTTTACAGCAGATAGTTATTGTAACTAATTTGTACTTACATGAATAATTACGAATGAGAAGAATGCTTGCTTACGGTACTCTCTCACATCTGGAGAAGACCAGAAGCACAACAGCAGCTGTCTGGATACTGTCATGAATTCGTTGCTATTTATTCACTGAATGCTTGTTCTTTTCATTCCTGATGATGAATGGTCTAACGGAACCTCATACATTTCCCATCGACTTGCATCATTGGTTTAGTGAATTATTGAACAGGCAAATCACATTCACTTGACAAAGATAGTAAACAAAATAATACTCAATACGTATTAATTTCTTCATATTAATCAATACACATAAGCTACCTATTACTGAAAGCTTGCTTTTTTTCATTCCTCCATAAGTTCACATGTAATCAATTACTACTTTTTACCTGCCTGAAATAACTTTGGGCCAAAATCGTTGGGACGAAATAATTGCTCTATGTCCCCCACGCCAAAAAAACACAAATCCCAACACATTGGCAATGCTAAGATGGTATTTAATAGTCTCAATTTAAAAATCTAAGATTATAATGGGCTGCAATAATTAAGTACCTTTCTGGCTTTTTTTCCCCCCCAGTATTTTTTCTTGGGCATTTTAATTTCATTTTCAGTCATTTTTCTCTTGGTAGAAGAACCGGAAGAATTGGGCAAATGCTTCCTCAAATCCTTGATTTATTATAACTGTAAATTAAAAATCTACTGTACAAAGCATTTTTATTACACGCACAACTACACTTAAAAAAGAATACAGTGGCATTGGGTTTGTTTCCATGTTTGAAGGTAATCAACACCACCACACCACCACTGAAAAACCCACACCACATTTTGGACTTTCACCAGAGAAAATAAACAATAGCTTTGAATTATACAAGTTTAAAACAATTAAGCTGTACGAACAATATGCAATGCTTTTCTAAAGCACTTCAGAAAATTACTATTATTGAGCCTGCACAGTCTTTAAGGCTGTAATTCAAGCACTACAATTCCAGCCACACAGCTCAGGTCAAAAAGTAACAAATCAGGCTGACAGAAAGCAAGTTGATGAATTCTTACATGATTTTACAACACAGACACAGATGGACAAGAATAGAAGCTAGTATACAATAAAATACATCTGTGCTACTGATGCAGATGTAAATATCAACTTTTATTGCTGTTGCTGTCTTTCACAGGTTACAGTATTCACACATATTTTAATTAATTAGGCTTTAGCCCCCAGCCTCTTCCGTGTATTTCAGCATATGAGGCAGTAGCATCAATTTAACTGCCTGCGAGAAGTATGCAAAAAACAAACCAACATCCATAAATAAAATCTAAAAGAACCCCACAAATCACTAAACTATCCTATAAGTGAATTGCATTGTGCAAAATCAGAAAGAGTAAGATGGGGCTTTAAAAGTTGAATCTAGTTAAAGGCACATTGGAGAAACTTTCGCATTTTACTATTACAAACACAGCAATGTTTGTATTCAGATTTTAGAGTCCCACATTTCAGGGTACTTAAAAGAAACAAGATTACCCAAGCAAACAAAAGACTGGGTTGAAAAATGAGGAATTGCCATATGTGGTTTTTTTTTTTTTTTTTTTTTTTAAGAAATACAGTACTGTTGCAGTACTATTTAAAAAGTGAGGCCAAGTAGTGATCTTAAATTGAAACCCCAGATATTGTTAAAAGTGTTGTATCTCCTTCCGATTTCTGCAGCAGCCCAGAGCTCCAGCCAGCCCAAAAAGAGCTCTTTGGGGATTTTTCCCACCCATGCCTTCTTTCCCGAGGAATACACAGGTAGGAGGCATGCCCTGGACAACACAGTGCCACCCCGCTGTGGTACCCAGCCTGCCATCACTAGCTATGCACTCTCTGGTTTCCACCACCATGCCCATCACCCCTGGCAACCCTTTCCCACCCCCCCTACAGTTTTCATCCATCTGTTTTAAACACGGGTGCCCAGAAGGCAGCAGCTAGTGCAGCGGCACCAGGTGTGCTGCATCCCTGACAAGTCCTTGTCTAACTCAGTCTTAAAAACTTCCAGACAAGCAAAGGCTCCAATGCATCTCAGGGAATCTTTCCTAGTGCACCACAGATAAGCCTACGTTATCTCCTGTGTTTAAAAAAAAGGAGACAGAAATGTATCCCTTCTCTGTGCAATCACTTCGGCGTATTTATAAAAATTCATGAATCTACAAAGATGAAAGTGAGGGGACAGAACTGTAACTCTCAATGTTTCTTTGTCAATTATTTTTTCCAGACTTCTGATAATTTCTGTGACTCTCCCCTGGATTCTGTCCATTTGGACTCCAAATTTCTTGTGGCATCACATCATTGTTCAGTCTCCAAACAGCTCAATTTGTATCATCATGTTTCCACTCGTTTCTATTATTCCAGCACTTCAATTCTTCTTCTAATTCATCGCATGCAAATGACAGCTCAAGTTTCTCAAGAAACAAACTGAACAAATATAGACTTACCACTAAAAAAGACAAGTATTCAGACCTTTTCTTACCTTTTTCATCCTGAGAGAAACTGTCACACAAACGGAATTTCTAGTGTAACATAACAAAACCACAGGGGAAACTGAAGGACTAACATACACGAAACACACAGGGTTAAAACTGAGCTAGGATATAAAAGTTTCTCAACTCCAGCTTATACGAAACAGCTGTTGGGCCCAGAGACACTATACATCTCCAGCAAATATTAAGCAAGTCAACAAAATTAAAGCCTTGTAAAACTAGCATGAATAGACACTTAACCTTATAATTTCTTCTGTGTTTAGGTATTTGCAAGAAATGGTTTCACCCTGACCCAGGATTAAGGCCTAGAATCCACAGAGTGCAATAGAAAAGGTTTTTACTTCTGTTTTAGAATTATTGTCCAAGCTGCCAGGTAGGGTGCTATAAAACAGTTTCTCTGGAAGGTCTGAGGCTAATAGTATGGTATTGCTCCCTACTGTGTTTATTGCAGCATTAGAAAATAATATATACTACTTATTTAAAAACAGCTTCAACCTGCATCATCTTGTCTGCATGACAGAATCCTTTAGAAATATACCCATCTATGCAGAAACTCTAAAATGGCATTTAATCCACTTTCTCTCCTCTGCATTGTCACAGATGGAGTGAGAGTGCACTTCACTCATAAGAGAGAAGCAACAACACACTTTATTGATATAAAGCAGTGAGTTAACAAAGTTCGATGGTAAATGCAACAGTGGTTTGACAAGATGCGATGGCAAGATACACTTGATTATTTACTGCACAGAGGACAGGATCAGACAAAACTGTCAGGGAGACCCCACACAGAGAGGACCCCCTTGCATTCTAAACTCCTCGGAGAGGAGTCTAGGTACGGCTGGATCCAGACTTAAACCATTGACCAAGTCTGGGACTATGTCTAAAGGATTATATATATGCAATCAATCCTTTATATCACTTAGCTAAGGTTTCAAAGTTTAGCATGTAATTAGTCACTTACCGAGAATCTGCTGCAGCAGGGAATCTATCAACCTTGAGGGTTAACCTTGAGAGGTGTCTCTACTCAAGGGGAGATCCTGGTGTGCAGCCTGCTGCTGTGCAGGAGAGCTCAAAGGACTCTTGGGCTGCTCATTATTTATGGGGGTAAGATGATTGACTCACAGTCATATTTGCACACTGACCACAGAATTTATGCTGACCAGCACTGTGGTTACATGGGTGGATTGCTCAAACGAGCCCTTGCCTATTGTGTTGTTATCCATCTCCCCTGAATCCACTTTGGGCCAGCCATTACAACTGCCACTGGTGTTTATCGCTAGAGCAGGGTTACAGGAGATAAAGGTCATGTTGGGGCGGGGGTGGGGGGCGGAAAGCACACCATCACACACATTAAGGCATTATATGTGTATTTCAATCTACTTGTACTGTCCTCTGCTTCATTAGCACATCACAACAATTTCAGAAGCAAAATTCTTGTCACAGTGTGCAATGGCAGAAGAATCTGTGTAAGACTATTTTGAGTTACAATAAACAAAAGCACTGAAACAAACTGAATACCCAGGACATTGGTCATTGGTGCTGCTATCACCAGATGCTGAGAAAGTCACCACACAGAGTGGCATCTTCCACCCCAGCAGGCCACAGCAGCACACAGCTGATCAATCATTGGTTTTAATATGATTACCACCCCAGGGTTTTCTTTTCCCTGAAACATGTTTTCTTGCCGTTTGGTAGCTTAGGTAACCACAAAAGTGACTAACATTAAATGACATCATTTGTCTCCTCTATACTAATTTACACCCAATATTTGAGATAGTTCAAATTAAACATGATGTTTAATCTGTCATGAAGTTACATATATGTCTGCTGCTAGCACTCATTAAAACCTAAGCGACTCAATATCTGATTGCATTCCAATAAAGAACGGATACAACACAAAATGTTCAGTTCTTAAAGCTGCACTTGCAAAGGAGGTAAGTGTAGTGCAGCATCTAAGTTTAGGCTAATGGTGTGTTGTTAGAACGAATATATAGAGCACACATCTAGTCAGTGCAAATAAAGTATTCCAGCACATTGCTTTGGAAATAAGTCTCATGATAATACACCAGTCTGACAGATGAACATTTAAAGAGACTCAAATCTCAGGGTCCCAAATCAGTTCAGCTATTTTAAATCATTGTTGTAAATATTGAATATTAAATGAATAAACCTAATTTAACAACAGAAACATTATTTATTTCCTTAGCGCTGTTTTATATTTAATTCTTCTCAATAAAATATCTCTTGTGAGGTCTATGACAGCTCTCTGCAAAGATCTTAAAATTTTACAGCAAGTGGTAAGGTAACCTATCACCTCTTCCCACACACGATTAATCTCTTTCAAAAGCAGAAAACAGGCACAGAAATGAAGGTGTCAACTGTTTTCAGAGCCAGCTAGAATCACTGCTGGCAGGGCCAGCCCAGAGCTTCGACCTATGAGAGAAGTACCTACACCAGTTACCACTCCTCTCTTGGCACAGGTGCTAATTCAATAGTTTGACAATGTTTCAACAATTTTATCACACAAGGAAAGACACATCTGCAGTAGAAAGAAACCCAATCTCCAGACAGGAGACAAGAGCTTTTGGATTTTTAATTTTTAATTTTTTTTTTTTTTTTTTAAAAGCTGGTGCATTATTACCATAGACTTTAAGAGGAGATGCAGCCTCAAGAGCTGGCAGCAACCGACAAACAGCTGCCCTGCTTCTCTCCCTTTCCTGGGTTGAGTTACAAAAAAAAAAAAAAAAAAAAAAAAATCATGCCCTTGGGAGACTTCCAGGTAGTAACAGAAGCCTTGGAAACATATAGATGGGAGCATTCCCCTCCAAGCCCTTTGGGAACAACCTCCTCAGTAGATAACCCATACTATTTAACTCAGGGTAGATCAGCCACACTAACTCCATCCTTACATAAGGATTCATACACCACAAGCAAAAACATCCAACCCTCATGACCCCAAATATCTGCACAAGTGGAAAGATCCCTTCCTAATGTTATCCATCCTCTCCCCAAACACAGCTTCATTAGATTCTTGGTTAAATGCTGGTCAGAGCCCCTGTCCCAGGCCCACAGTTTGCTGTGCTGTCACCTTCTGACGTGGCAGAGTAGAGCTGGAGCTGGCTGCTGCCCTGTGAAACCTCTCCCACAACCACTCACATACCCAGGGCCTGAATGTTTCTACTTCCAATTGGATTTCATACATCCATAGGCTTTTTTTTTTTCTTTTTGACAGAAAGTTAAACCATCAGAATGGGGTGCTATCATTTTAAGAAAGATCTGACTGATCTGATCTAAATTTTCCCACTCAGAATTCAGCACTGCTGGAAATTCTGTCTACCCCTCTCTCCAAAACTGTGCAATTTCCTACCCCCCATTTCCATCCAGAACTATTAACCAGCCTTCCTCTACTACCCCCACTCTGCAGAGCAGCTACAGAAGAGATCTCATTCTCTTCCACTCCTCACCAGTCTCCCATTTTCTTCAATATCCAAATTGAGGACACATTTTAAGGTACTGATTATGGTTCTTCATTGGAGCTGAGCAAGAAACATTTGAACTGGACTTAGTAGAACCTGATATTAGAAGTTATTTGCAGCATAAACAAACAGCAGTATAAACAGTGACACACAGGATGGAAGTAATATCTCTCCTGGGGCAGGGCAAATGCAAAGAAGAGATTCTTGGTATTTTTATATATTCTTGCTGTATATGTACAAGATAATTGCACCAAAATAAATATCTACCATTCAGAGACCATACTATAAATACACAGCACGTGAATGAAGGAGAGTACTGTTGTGAAACATTGCATGAATGGCAAAAATAACATCTTTAGCTACAAATTCTCAAGGACTTTTTATTGTGTGTTATCAAAAGCCCTCTCCAGATGAGATCTGAAATTTGAATCCAAGTTGCCACATTTAATTACTAAATAAATCTTGAACTAAATCTTCTGAGCCGATTTTAATAATTGAAGAATTTCCTCCTACAAATCCTTCCGAAGGAGAAAATGCATATCATTTAATGTAACTGTATGGCTTTCTGAGCTCTATAACGTGGAAGTACAAATTATAACCGTAAAACATTACTGTAACTCTGGAACATCTTAGGTTTCTTTATTACTCATATTTCTGTGACATTCTTTTGTTGCCTATCTTGCTGAACAGTTGTCCTGCTGTGGTCACACAACTCTGGAGAGGCTTGACAGTTTTCGGTATGGTTAGGCTTGAATTAAATCCCCAGATTTTACCACATCCATCTTTAAAGAATGAAGTTTGACTTTCAATACAGAGCTGAATTTGGGTTTAAGCCTCATTAACAGCACATGAGACTTTAAAGAAGCCGAAATTCTAAACAAGGGAATGATTTTATAGGTAAAGATCAAGCCTAGCTTTTCAGCATAGACAAGCCAAGATTAACTTATCAGATGATATTTTGCTACAATATGACCAAAATATTGCTGCTGGACTGGTTTTATCCTTTTTAATTAAGTCTAAATTTTGGATTACATTTATTCCAAGGCATGTAAGCAGAAAATACCTAGGTATGCTAAAAGCTAAGCTACACGAAGCTAAGGCAATTGCTTCCATTTTCTCAAAAATGGATTTCCCTAAAATATTTTTACATACAGTCAGTATGTTGCTACTGTCAACTATCTTACTGCTTTTTAGATAAAAATATACCCTGCTTTACTTCAAACCTGTAAAATTCAGTGAATGATAGTTAATTGCTCAGTCATGTAGTGTGTACAGCTGGAGAGCAAATAATGTCTGTTCCAGTTTCCCAGGCTTGTTTTAAGCATGTTCTCATGGGTCCTTCTGTAATTCCCTCCACCCTGTCCCTTAGCCAGACATACATCTCCCTCCGTCTCCTGAACCAATTTGTTCTACTTTTGTTACCACTTTAGATTTAAGGTAATGATGAGTCTTTTGGCCTTGGTCTCCAGACAGCTGAAAATCTGGGTCTGGGTTCTTTCATCTATTTCATGCGTACTAATGTGTCTGTGCTGAGCCCCACTGCTTTCTGTTAGGGTCCTAATAAGAGCAAATTTCTATATGTACACATCCAATTGCAAAAATCAGCATCCATGTTTTCAACATACAAGTATTTTCAATATTTATGATGCACAAATGTCTCTTTCAACATCAAGATGACCAATAAGAGCTCCTCATTTTAATACAAACATTCACACACATATGTTAAATACTTCAAAGTGTTTATAGATTACTGGGCACAGTATATTTTCATTCATTTATGTTTGCTAGTCTCAAGACTATTTTTACATTAGAAGAACATCAATAAAAGCACAGACTTGCTAGGAATTTAATGCAGATGCACAAAGGGTATTTTTAGTGCCCTTTTAAATGGTATATTCTAGAAACCTAAAAGGCAAATATTCTAAAATTTTTCTTCAGGTACTTCTGAAAAATCCCACTATTCAAAAATACTCCTTACTACGTAAATATTTCTATTAGGAATAAGACTTGAGAATTCATATGCTTCAGGCTCTCCGACAACAAAATTTCCATTTCAAAAAAACCACCACAAACCACAAAGCCAGCTAAGAGAAGAAAATTTACTTTTTTTTCCCCTCCATGGCAATGCAAACATCTAGATAGGACATCAGTGCTTATAGTTGAAAATCCATTTTTAAGTCTCATATTTTCTTTGCAAAAACTGAAATGAGCTCCTACAGTCAAATGTCTGCAGTGTGGTACAGTGAAGGTTAATCATTTTATTTATATCATACATTTATAAGACATTTTATTTGTATCATACAACTATCTTCTAGATTAGTTTATTGAATAAAAGATTAGCTTGATAGTCTATAAATAATTTTGAGTCATCAGTTCAAAATGAGAGGAGACTGCTCGAATTTGGACATTAAGATTATGTACTAGCAGTACCATACATTGGCTAAGAGATAGACATAATCTATGTTTCAAAATAAACCAGTTGTGATCAAATCCTCCTCTGAGGTCTTGCACAAGAGCACTAAGGCAATAGAGAACACTGTAAGCAGCACAGATGGGGCTGATTCCAACGTCACACATTAAAAGTGAATTATCTGTGTGTATGATTCATCCTCATAACACGACAGAGGTGAGTTTGCCTCTTCTGTCTTAACTAAGAATCTTAAAATAACTTCAGCAGGAAGGGATCTCTAGGGGCTACTTGAAGGAGGGCTAGCTCTGAAATTGGATCAGACAAGGCCAGCCCCCCAAGAATGTGGGAACCCGCACACCTCCCCAGGCCCCCGCCCCTGTGTTTGACTATCCTCAGGGTGAAGAACTTTTTCCTGATATCTAATTGTAATTGCCCTTGCTGAGACTTGTGGGTTTTGTCTCTTGTCCTTTCACTACACATCTGAGAGGAGTATGGCTCCACCTTCTCTCTAGTCCCTCATTCCCCTTTCTGTGAAGAGCAGAACTGCTTCCCTTCAAATAATACTTTCATAATGAAAAAGTTATTTTCTTTTTATAGCTGAGATTAAAAGCCTAATTAAGGAAATCCTGGACAGACCGCAACAGTTACTTGGGACAATGATACACACACCCCCCCCCCAAAAAGAAAAACAGAGATTCCCAGAGCAAAGCAAAATAGATTCAAACACACTGGGATACAGCTCAGCCTATACTTGTAGCAGATGCTCTTAAAAACCACCAAAGCTATCAAAGGCCACAGAGCAGCAAAGAGGTCTAAAGGTAAAATATACTATCTGTTATTTAGTGCATTAAGTTGCCCACTAAGCTATTACATCATTAAATGGGAAAATGGCAACAGAGCAAAAAAGTTAATTCTTTGCACGAGATCATGTCTCACCATCGCCTTACAATTGGTAATAATATTGGCGCTCTCTGAAAAAATTATTAGCACTCCAGAAATAGTCACAGTGCATACCAGCAGTCATAGCTTCACTACTATTTCAGTTATTACAAAGCAAAACCTTCTAAGAATACAAGTAGCCAAAGACCAAAAACAAAATAAGAAGAGTGCAGAATTTCTTTATGATTATTTTTTCATAGCATTAATTTACCTGTAATTTAAATTACTCACAGAAAGGGAACTCACCCCTCTCTTTCCAATGGAAGACTTGTCAGCCAGCAAACTAACAGCTGAAGATCTTTATCTCAAAGAGGCTAAAAGACTAAATTATTTGCAATTTAACTATAACCTAATTCCAAAGGAATTGTGCTTGTGTAGCATTTCCTAACAGTTTGTGCAAGCACAGGCCAGCTGAGAACAAACAATGCATGAGCTGCATATGATTCCAGATTCCTGATTAACCATACATACTACAACAAGCAGCATCACTGCACTAAACAAGTTAACGTGCAAATTATTCTTCTATCAAGCCAATGCCACAGAGACAAGACAATTAGAAAGCATGGCAAAAGAACCAAGACTCTGCTTTTAAAGCCCCTTCATAATTAGGTAATCCAATTTGTTTTCTTAAACATTTGTATAATAACAGCATATAAATGCTAGAACGAGTCTAGCTTTTGGCATTGTACAAATAAAAGAATGAGCGACAAAGGTTTTGTGCTTACGAAGAAGTAAATGTCTATTCCCATAATCTTTCATATGCTTTATAGATATAGTCAGTCATCAGGTGTACTTTTCATCCAAATTCCTTCCCATGCTCACACAACAAGACCTGCCTCTGAACTGAACAAGAAAGACAATTTTAAAACATTTTTCCAGCTACACAAGTTTATACTCTACAGTTCAATACAAATTATTTAAAAAGTCATCAATAGCAGTCCTAGAAGAAACGGAACAAATAGGAATTGCTACACTTAGTGGAAGTATGTAATAATTTAGAATAACACATGAAAAACATCATGTCTTCCTGCAATCAAACCTGGACATACTGTTCTGCATCCAGAAAAAAAGAATACTGTAGCATATATTGGAAACATATCCTAAAACACACTCCTACCTCAAAGGCAGGTCTGCAGGCTACATCTGGATTGACAGGAAAAACTGAGTAGGATTTAATTATTCCCTTTACTGGGATGACAAGAATGGCTGCCGGGGACGAGGGCAGAGAAGCAGGGAGCAGTGCTCAGCAATCACTGGCTCTTCTGCATCCCACAGTGGTATGGAGACCTTATAACCTTCAGCCTGAGCTATTCCCTCATGCCCAGATCAACAATACAAACTAATTCAGCACCAGGAAGCAGCTGGTAATGCTACAGGAGGGGTCATATTCATAAAGCATAATAAAAACCAGCATGGAAAGATTTATATGAGGCTTTGCAATACAACCGCTCTCAAGAAGGAGGGAGCAGCAAAGATCTGACACCCTGTATATCAGTACTGAGCAACAGCAGAGCCCTATAGAAATAAAGAGCAATCAGAAACCATGCTTAACTTCTTTAATGTTTGGGTTATTCTTTCTTCAAAGGGAAAAAAATAACAGCAAAAAAAGGACATGCAACTACACTGCAATGTTAAAAGTTCTGCCGGTAAAACAAAGAAATCCAGGTGGCATGGTTAGGACCACAACACAATTATTCCAAGGAACCCTAAAAACTTATGCTCATCATCAATGAAACCCAAATGCAACCCAAGACATAGAGTTCTACTGGTGAGACAAATCAGTAATATAAATACAGTAAGCATTTTGGGTCTCATTTGTCAGCCTAAACCTCCATCTGAACCCTTACGTCTGGTGGTCCCACTTGGCTGGAAGGAGTGCTTCCTCTAGGCCCTCAGAGAAATTAAGTACTCGCTGTCAGCACGTGCCTGTGTCTGCTTATCTTTTTCTTCTGAACCACAGGGACTCTTTACAAGGTGTCATGAGTACTGAGCAGTTACGGCTGGGTACAGAAGGCCCACAGGTCTAATTCCATTTCAGTGCAGTTCAAAGCAGAAGAATAACACAAGAGGTTTGCACTGTGGCCAGCTCTGCCCTTTTTAAAATTTCCAGTAGTGACAAGCAGCCAGATGTAGGGATTATTTAGATAGCTGGGTGAAAATATGAGATCTTGTACAAATGTCACAAATACTTGTGATAGACACAGGCACTTTCTGCAATACTGACTATAAACTGGTCTGAAATACTTGAGTGGAGAAGTTACGTCAGCCCTTTACAGGGTTACAAAACCAGGAGATGTGTAGATTATGGACAGGAAAAGCAAAAATAAAAATCAGTGACTACTGATTACTTACCATAATCATGTCTATGCTATTAACAATCTAGAAACTGTGGGGAGAACAAATAAGCTAATCAATAATGGGTGCCCTTCTAGCAGTTACACAGTGCAGGTCACTTATCAAGAGAGACCAGGTTCCATGTTGAGAAAGAACTATAAGCTGGCGAATAAGGTCATAGTCTAACACTTAACTACTGTGATAAGAAACCCCAAGCACTTTAATCCTTACATGACAGGGATGCAGTGGGTGCGCAGCAAAAGCCTGGGGAGGCAAATGCTGACTTCTACCAGCTGGCAGTAACTGAAGACACCATGACCTGCACTGTATAAGTTATTGCTGAAGAGCTCCCAGATGAGCAACATTAATAAAGCTATAGCCTAATTAAACCACATCCTTCACATCTCATCCTCCTATGCATCAGGAAAGATCAATGCAAACCAAGGCAACCCAAGTGGGAATCATTAAATGCATCTGTGAGCCATGTCAGATCAACAATTAGATACACAATGTGCCAATCAGTACAACAAACCAGCCTTATGGTTATGATCTTATCAGCTTAGCTTTCCTCAAGTGTACTTCCAATTAATTATAAAACATTTATACACAAACAGTGGCATCTCTAACTATCTACTTTAAACACTATTAACAGTGTCAGTAGTCTAATTTCTATAAGTAAACAACATAGCCTTGCTCTTGCCAGGGAAGTCTTACCCCACTGAAACTTTCTGTGCTGTTCAGCAAGTATGTAATTATATTGATATAGTTGTAACCCCTGAAGGAAGTGAATGGGAAGTACGTGTAAACATAGTACCAGGATAATAAGGTTCCCCAAGAAATAGTGATTAACACATTTTAACGAATACCAAAAAGAGAGAATACCTCTGATTTTCGGAAACCTACTCAACTACCTACCTGAAGTTTAAAAAACAAAATGAGAAATACACGTGCTACAGCTTTGCATTCATGGAGCTCGCACCTTTTTGCAAAGATCAGTGTTGCCGTTTTCTGGATTAGTGCATTTACCCATTCCCCAGACAGGTGCAAAGTTTGTGGAGCACTACATTTGCTGGGCTAGAAGCTGGCCCAAGCAGACACAGCACGGCTGTGAGAGCAGAGGACCCCACACAGCAACACTTTCGCATTTATCAGGTAGGAAAAACAGTTCTCAAAATAAATATTTAATGTTTAATATATGGGAAAGAAGAGCTTTTAAGAGCTAGACAAGCATTAATAAGAATAGAATGAAGCAGTATCATCTGTATATTCTAGATGAGGCCTGCGCACACATCTGCATACCCAAAACAATGAGAAAGGACTTGTAAAAGGGAGCCTTCACATCGCTGTCCTCTGTTATATAAGGATCAAATGGCTGGTAGCCAGAGGACCAATATACTGCTAAATGCTCTGCTCTTCTTCTGTCATTTACACACAAGCCTTGTGCTACAGCTCCCAGTTAGTAAATATGGAGAATGCATTTGTCCAGTTTTGTGAAAGTGTTATAGAACATTTCGAAACACAAGATCAAAAAAAAAAAAGAAAAGAATGGAAAGAATGTAAATAAGATACTTTGTAATGAATGCACCTGGTATTTAGACATATTAAAGATAAAAACCTGTCTCCACTAACTAACAATGAGGATTAACGCAAGGACAAATTCTAGGAAAATAGAATAGAGTGCCAAAATAGTGTCCTAAGGCTGACCTGCCTCATTATAATGTGAAAACCACACCTCCTAGCTAGAAAACGCTCACAACTCAAATAAGCCCCCTACTCTCTGGGCATGCGTAGTGAATTAAAAGAGAACTATATCTTTAAGATGAAGTACGAAAGGTACTAACCAGTAGTTAGTTAAGGGGTGGGACCAGTAGGCATAATTAACTTTGTCAACTGTTTTAAATACTTGTCATGATTTCAACCCAGTGTGCATGCTAGGAGGAGAAATCCCCCATGCACCCAGCGCTGCAGTAAACCAATGTCAGCTTTCTAAACTATCATTTGGTTTGGAGAGTTTTCTTGGTTACAAATTTCGGTAACAAAAGCACTGACATGTTCAGAAAGAAAAACCCAACAAAAACAAAACAAAACACACCCAAACCCTACCAGCCGAACTAGAGAGTCTAGAATATTACCAGATATAGATCAGGTGGACTTCTTAGTCTGCAATACCAAAGGCAAGGCATTTATTTTTACTTGCATACTTTCTACTTTGTTTACTTGCTTTTTGTTTTCTACGGTGCCTTAAAGAGTCTCCCTTGCTGGCAGAGATCATTTATCAAAATATCTTTGAAGACTAGAAGAGTAATAGTCAATTCTGATTCAATCCAAGCAGTTTCAGTGGCTGAATGTGGTTATCCAGTTTGCAATATAAAAAAAAATTAAAATTCCACAGCTGCATACCTTAGCACTGCCCCCCAAAAAAAATCTAGATCAACTTCAGTGACTTTCGATCATATGCAAATTCACTGGGTCTCAACTCCTAAAATCAAATTCAGTTTTCTGTTTAATCAGAAAAGCAGTCAATTCAGTACAGATATTACAGGAAGATACACTAGGATGATATAACATCAATATTCCAGTATCAAAATATTTACTTCAATCAATATTGCTTGGTAACAACAACAATGTATTATAAATTATGGGGCTATCAACCTGAAGTCACTGTTTGGTGTAAAAGGAGCTACCAAAGATAAAAATGTTATAAGTGAAAGACCAGAGGGATTTTTTTTTTCTTCAGATTTGTTTACTATACTTAAGTTCACTGAGAGTTTTCCTATAAAATAAGTTTGTGTCAGAAATTCATTTTGTGATTCATGGAAACTGGGTGTTTATCTATCTGTCTTGTGTGTACTTTCAGTGATTTCACATCAGAAAAAAATAATCATGTGGTACAAGTTTTTGACCACACAAAAGAAAACCACCCTTAGCATAGTTAGGGGCTGGAATATTTACCACCAATACAGAAAAAAAAAACCAACAAAAAAAGAGGCTCAACATCTGCATGACCCCCTTTTTTTTTTTTTTAAAATAACTAATATAGGGTGGATCAAATAATAGGAAGGAATGAGGCGCACTCATTCTAGGACATTCAGCTCTGTAGTCTCTGGCTATCAGGGATTCCCAATTTGGTGTTAAGAATTTAAAATTGTATTTTTCACTTCCATCTGACTGCCCTCAACCATCAGTCTAAACTTGGTCTGGCAGCACTTTTCCACAAAACCTCCCTTCACAACAAAATCTTTAAAGAACCAGTATCAGTGCTATTTAGATCAGAAGATTTCCAAATCTCATGTTACCACAGGATGCGGAAATCTGTCCAGACAATCATTTCAATGAAGTAGCATCTAATTATTTCCTCTCTTAGTGAATCTTTCTTACAGCAGAAGCTACAAGGATCTTAAAACAAAACCCACCAGTTTTAAAACTATGGCAGGTTTATGACCTGGCATCTGACTTGCCTTCAGTTCCTTTTTTGATGCTTAGCAAATTTCAATTTGATAACAGCTGCCCTCTCATCCTTATATTTTAGGAAGCTCACACACATTAGAACTTGCCAAATGGAGCTCTAGTCCTTGCTAGAAAATGGTATCAATTTGTTTATCTTCCTGCAAAAAAAAAGAGTATGAAAGATGCTGTATCAAAATAAGAACAGCCATGCTGACAGAAGTCACTTATACACTGAGATAACTCCTACATTAGAGTATTTTCCTGAAGCTATCAGTATAACTATGTATTTCAGGAAAAAAAATAAATCAAAAAACCCCCAGGTAAACCAGCTAAACTGAAGCACAGTATTGTTAGCGTTACCGCTTACCTTAGGCAGGCACAAGATGCAAAAACAAAAATTAAGAGTCACATCCAACAATGAACACAGCAAGAATAAATAATATATCCTATAGGCACAGCTACATTTATGCAATTTATTCATTTGTTTGTTACCATCATAACAACACTGTGCGTACCAATGATCATCGTTACATGACTGCTTGCTTGCTTCCTTCCTATTTCCTGCCCTATTTTTCTTCTCTCCCAAAATATGCAAAGAGATAAGTACGAACAAGATAAGTCTTATTAAAGCATTGGAAGAACAGAAATAGAAACTGGAGGTATGTTATTTGCACCTAATGTGAAGAGGTATGAGGAAGTGTCAGCTCCATATACTGTATCACCGCTCAAATCAATTGTAAAATGTGTATAGGGAAGCCAAGATATAAATAACAAGTTTTTGTTGTAAAAGCTACATTTAAATAGGCGTGCTCTGAAGGAAGAGAAACAGCAGGCTGGAAATGAAGACTGCCTGAAATTAATGAAAAACTTGCTCAGGCCTGACACATCAGGAAAATTGTTCGAGAACACTTCACGCACGTGGAAACACAGCCTCAAAGCTCCTCCAAGGTCAGCAGGATTTGGGTTAAACAGTTAAGGAAAAGCAACCTCTGAAGCTTGCTGTAGTTACATGTTCTCAGGTTTCCTAATCAACAAGTATACTACTTTTAAACTTGGTATTTCAGATAACAGGAGTCTGCTTTTCTTTTTTTTCTCCCTATGGCAGACTAGGAACTGTTATTCATTAGTTTTAGACAATAAGTAATTTTGAGATGCACAGGACATTTTAATTAGGCCAACACTGTTTTATGCATTGTATTGACTTTGCCCTTTTTTGGGTATTGATTGAGTTATTTATTCCAGTTGAGGATATGAACTTATCATTGATTTCTACTAAGCCAAATAGTTGAAGTATGATACATATACTGCAACTTGATGTTTTTCCAGAAAATGCCACTAGGGAAGAAAGTTTCTATTTTGCCTAAGTTTTCCAGGTGAAATGGCTAAACAACTGCAGCCTCAATTCTGCAACAAAACTTCAGCACTGGATTAGTCCCACTGAGGAATGTGATTACTGCCAGCCAAGGAAGGTGCTTATGCACATCATATTGAATAGTAGATTGTAAACACAATTCATCACCCGTGGCAGCTACTCAGTATCTTAAAACACATTTTTTTATTCCAAATCATTATGCATAAGATAGTGTGAATAAAGATATTTCAAATCAGACCCTCGTCTTTGGCATTTAGTAGACTCAGCAGAGATGACAGACATCCTTTACGTTAATCCCTTTAGAATAGACTATTGTGATCAGGAGAGCCCTACAGCAGAGGTGCAGGCTGTACTTGAGGATTTCCTGCCCATCAAAGGACGATGTTACATGAGGGCTTAAGACTTTCCATGTTCAGGCTATCACACAAACAGAGGAAGGGTGCTAGTGCCTGCTTTTCCTCACTGTATCTCACCATGCCCTAACTTTCTTCACAGCTGAACCTTTGTGAAAATTAATGAATAGTTGCCAGAGACACTTTTTATTTTTTTGCAAATACACTATATTTTAAAGAAAAAAGTGCCCAAGTCTCATTATTACACAACAGTCACATACTGAATGCTTGCTAGCATATTTATAAAATTTACTGACCTTGGCAGGTTTGTCTACCAGTCCTCCTCAGAGGCTATAAACTTGTTTCCAGCTACAGGGTGAGATTTCAGCAATAGCTTTTAATTAACTGTTTGGAAATTTCAACCACCCGATATTGGGAATGTCAGTTCTAGAAGGAAGACATTTATTTGGACAGGCTGGATCAATGGGCCGAGGCCAATTGTATGAGATTCAACAAGGCCAAGTCCTACACTTGGGTCACAACAACCCCATGCGACACTACAGGCCTGGAGAAGAGTGGCTGGAAAGCTGCCCTGCAGAAAAGGACCTGGGGGTGCTGGTTGACAGCCAGCTGAGTATGAGCCAGCAGTCTACCCAGGTGACCAAGGCCAATGCCATACTGGCCTGTATCAGAAATAGTGTGGGCAGCAGGAGTAGGGAGGTGATTGTCTCCCTGTACTCGGCACTGGTGAGGCCGCACCTCAAATACTGTGTTCAGTTTTGGGCCCCTCACTACAAGAGGGACACTGAGGTGCTGGAGTGTGTCCAGAGAAGGGTGACGAAGCTGGTGAGGGGTCTGGAGCACAAGTCTTATGAGGAGCAACTGAGAGAGCTGAGGGGAGACCTTATTGCTCTCTACAATTACCTGAAAGGGTTGCAGAGACATGGGTGCTGGTCTCTTCTCCCAAGTGACAGGACAAGAGGAAATGGCCTCAAGTTGTGCCAGGGGAAGTTTAGATTGGGTATTAGGAAAAATTTCTTTACTGAAAGAGGGGTGAGACACTGGAATAAACTGCCCAGGGAAGTGGTGGAGTCACCATCCCCGGAGGTGTTCAAGGAATGTGTGGACGAGGCATTGTGGGACATGGTTTAGTGGGCATGGTGGTGTTGGGTTGATGGTTGGACTTGATGATCTTACAGGTCTTTTCCAACCTTAACGATTCTGTGATCTGCTCAGCTGATCAATATAAAAGATAGTGTAGCTCAAAAACAAGGCAACTAGATATTTACATCATAACACTTGCAAGTGTTTGATGCAAAGCCAGAGAACTGGCTGAGATCCACTGTAAATCTGCCCCTGTAGCACCAAGCAGAAGAGCAAGCCTCATGCAGACAGAGCAAGGAGATGTCCCATTTCATTAATGCTGCACTTGACAGAAGGAGGACCTGTGACTGAATTTTACCCAACAAAAGGAAAACTCTAATTTCAAAGTGCGCCTGATGGAGTTCACTCTAGTCTTGGTGGGTCACCCATTTTTAGAGAACCTCGAAACTGAGACTGAGCAATTCTGAATACCAGTCTTGCCAATTGCTTTTATGAAAACGGAAGATGGTGAAAGTTTGCAACTCACCAGCTCTTCTATGAGGGATGGTTAAGAGAAGGAATGCCCAGCTAGTAATGACAATTCTTCGAGTATTTTCTTTTCATCAATGCACTGGGCAGAGCTATTATTGAACAGAGTACCACAGAATGAACTACTAATATGCTGCTAAAGGAAGTAGCTGTTACTCACCTTTATGAGTCATGAAAATAGCAGCATTGAGTAGCACTCAGTAACTTAGAAGAGAGATGGAAGTCAAAACTCTTTTAAAGAACAGCCTCCAGACATTTACGTCAGAAATTCAATGTACTCTGAATCTGAAGCTTTTGTAATACTTCCGAGTTATGTGTTTTGCAAGAATATCTGGGTTTGAGATGGAATTTAATTCTTGGTGTAATGAAAGCAGAAAGACCTGCAAGATCCTTAGTTTTGCTGATCTGCAGCGTTCTCGCAGCGTGTTACAGCACAGGTTCAATGCAAGTTAATATTGACTTTTTACAAAATAGCCAGTGGGCTAATGTGCAAGGAGTGTTTCATTAGGCCTACCTGCACTAAGTCAGACAATGGATTATGCCATGATCAGGCATATGCTACATGACAAGCAGTGAAAAAATATTTTTTATTTCTTCAACAACAGTACAGATTTATGAGTTGCAAAATAACTGCAGCCCTAATGGAGACCATTAATCTATACTTTAGTCAGGAAGTCCAAAGAACTGTAGACATTTGCTCTTGTAACAGGTAACAGATGATCTTTTTGTATGCCAGAGACTCAGAGGCAAAGTTGATCTAACAGGAGTTTCACTTGCTAATGGTTCCCCATTGCATTCCTACTCTCATAACTCCCATTTTCTCAAATACCTTCCTTTCTTTTGCAGCGTAATGTTTCCAGTTCCTCTGCACACCTCGATTTACAACCCCACGGTATAATACTCAGCTTTAAGCCATGAGTCTGACTGTTCTGACCTCCAACAGCCTGGGGAAAGAACACAAAAGGCAGCACAAATACCGTTTTCCACCTACTCTGAGTCTTAACACGAGATCCCATTTTGAGGCTCCACCTATCATAAAATTAGAAGTTTACATCCATTGATCCAGTTAAAAGAAGTAGTAGGGGAGAGAGGATGAAAAGAAAGGGATCCTCAGCAATGCTACTGAACTCAGAGGTAAAATAAAATAAACAGCCAAACCACTTTCAGTGGCAACAGTTTACCCAGGCAAAGAGTACACCACCACCAGTTTCCTGGAGCTATATTAAGAAAAAGCTCATTTTGCAGATTAATGTAAAATGAGAATGGAAACAATGCTTAGAATGCAATAAGCCTTTTAATTTATTGCTTTGAATCATGTGCATTTAGTAGAAAGTAGTCTTCTTCAAGGCAAGGTCTGTGGCTCTTTGCATTTAGGACTTGCTCCCCTCCCCTCTTCATAAACAGAAAAATAATAAGACTAAAGTGTAACGTTCCATTATCCTTTTTTTCACTGGGAAGGATTCAGCTAAATGGAGCAGCAGTGACAAAACAACTAAGCTTAGTAAATGAAAGCCCTCCCACATCACAGTTTCTAAGGCTAACTGGTAAATCAACACATGCATTTTTAACCAGATATTTTGCTTGCTTACTACATACAGTTTTGAGAAATTTCATTTCTGTCTCATTTTTGATGGCTATGCATCAGTTTTGGATTAATGTGTTTTAATACATTTGTGAATCATTAGTCAGGAAGTGTTGATAATGAGGACAAAAAGGAGAGGAAGAAAGTAATTCTCTCTTCAAAAGGTAGTTAGGTACGAAAGTTACAAACCTACAACAAACACCAGAATTACCAACATGCTGAGAGAATGCTTGGGACAGTCTGCCCAGCAGTGCCTTTTACAACCTGAAGGGCTGAAAATACTGCTATTTCAACCAGGACAGCTGACTGTCCTAAACTCGTTGCTGAAGCAAAGACTGCTCACTCACATGAAGTACTTACTTTTGACGTGAACTTTGACAAAGCACAACTCCACCAACACAGATTAAATTTCTGCATCACACCGAGAAGTACTCAGCTGTGCAGTTCAGTTGCCTGTACCCTTCTAAGTCACTCTTGTTATATATTCAATCAATGTCTGGTTAATAATTTAGAAATGAAAAATATAATGCAGCACTTGTAAAATTTTGCATAATCATCTCTTCCAATTTAGAACTTTTTTGCAATACATAGACCTCTGAATTATGTCAGAATTCTTGATGACCTGTTGCACTGTTTTTTCTGTTTTGTTTAATTCTCCATTAATTAAAAACAAGAAAAAAAATTAGCTGGGATTGGGAAGAATAAATTAAGAAAAAATCCTAATGTCCTATTAGTTAATCAGGAATGATAGCATAGATTTCTTTAAATGCTTTTAGCCTTACATTTTAAATAATTATACTCTTCACAAAACAGTTTTTTTAAATAGTGACATAAAGCTTCCAAACCACTGTTGTATAATTTCCCCAGGCATGTCTCATGTATGAGTTAGGTGAGCAGTCAAACAGAAGAGTAATCAAATTTGAAGCATTCCTTTAATAATGTTTGCCAGATCAAACATTAAAAAATAGAATAGAGAGAAATGAGTTATTCTTCCCAAATGCGGTGTATTATCAATACTGCTTCCATAAGCCATCTATACTTGTTCAGATCCAAATTTTAAACATTGCAGAAGTTCCTGACTGAAGGGTCAGATTAGGAGTCCCAAAATCTCAGCTGTCAAATTCTGAAAGAATATGTGGTGTAACACGATTAATCAGCATCATAAGACCAATATGTTGTGTAGCTAAAACAAGTGCAAGTATCGATTTGCAATTCAGTCTCACTGCCTGGTGGAAGGAAGGAACAAGAATACCCAGGAGATGGTGTATATACCACAGTGCGATTTCAGTGGGGTTTTTTTCTGAGCAGTACTTGTTTACATTATATTACTTAAGGGGAAAGATCAGATCCAGAGAAGAGTGTTTGCCACCTGCATCACCAGTTTGGATACAATGCTTGCGAGAAGAGACTTACAGAAGGGGAAAGGAGGGCATCTGTCTTTCTACCATACTTTCTCTCAGCTCCTTTCAGTAATCTTTTCTTTTACTTCCTTTTTGGCAGCTTGAATGAAAACAGGTCCAAACATAACTCTTAAAAAAAAAATCTATGGAAGTGAAGTATGCAGTATCAATATGAGTCAATAAATACTATTTTACAGAATATCAGTGGATGAAATCCATAAAACTGTATCAGATCAGAGATCAAGAAACAGTGTCATTAAACTAGAAATATACAGAACTCAATTTGGAAAAAATATTATGTTGGCAACCTCAGGGGCAGGAGAGAGAATTAAGCTGTGAATTTCTAAAACTCAGCATATTAAACGGCTATGAGACAAAGATTTAATCCAAATGTTCAGCAAATAGGGAAGATACAAATTAGTATTGCTGTTTCAAATACTAATATCATCCATCTATCAAAACATTACTAGTTCTAAAGTTTTGTTACAATATTTTATTACTTTTAAGTAGTGAGAGCAATGAAAATAGCACAAGAACTCCTGAACCTATAAAAAACCAAGCTAATTAACTGCAGAACTATAAGTACAGAGCTGCCCACAGCCTATTGATGGACAAGCATAGCTTTAGGCACGAATCGTAATTCACAAATCCTCTTAGATAAATTCCCCTACAAGCTAGGGAGCTCTGTGGCATAATGCAAACACCAAATTCAGAGTTCTGATAAAATGCCACATAAAAGTTAAGACTAGTTTCTGACATGTATCAAGATATGTATGTCAGCTTTAAAACACAGCTTAGCCTAATTTTTCTCCCATGGTCTCAATGTTTTTTCCCTGCTGTGACACACCACTGGTTTCAGAAGAGTTTCTTAATTTACATGAGCACATACACAGTACATTTAGTATATTTCCTGCGATCTGTTCCCTGGAAATGCATGTCAAAATTTGGGATTTTGAGACATGCTTTTAGGGCATTACTCTACTGACTGACCATCCAGCTAGGACCAAACCACAACAACCTGTTATCTAAAAGTGTGCTAAAATGTTCAAATTAAACTCTGAAAGTTCATATAAGCACGGCAAACACACACCACCTCCCTTCAAAAGGGAAGGAGAAGGTTAAGACAAAGGATCTCTTAAAGCAGCAGCAAGAGGTGCTCTGGAATCCATTGGGAACTCCACATCCTTTGTTACTCCAACAAAAGCAGGCAGAAACAGAGAGGCAGGCTATCACTTCACAGTACTATTTACCCAACGCTACATTTTACAGACAAGCCAGAGACCTTCTGTTGTCCCGAAAACTTTCATCAACTCTGATAAATAGTTCAGTTAAAAACAGGGACGTTGTTAAGAGGTGATAATTTATTGGTCAAATTCTCTGAAATATTTATTTTATTCCTGTTGATGCAACCAACAGTCAAAACCAAAACCCTGTGCTTTACTGTATCTCATTCAGTTTCTGTAATAACATACACTTTCCTTCTTCAGAGTTCATAATTGAATCTGGTGTCTATATAACTTTTATAAGAAACTGTAAAATTCCCCTCCCACAGGCGAATCTAAAGGGTATTAATCTCCACAGTCTCGAAATAAAATGTCAACATGCATGAGCATGGCCTCTCACACTGAGCATCTGTAAAAAGTATTTTGCAGTGTTTTCCCATTTTTGTTCAGAAAACACATACTGCAGAGAAGCAGCCACATAGCTCTCTGACACAAAGCCAGGATGGTTCTTTAGAAGGGCAGGCAGATTTCAACAGTCAGAGAAGTGGTCCATTGCTGCTCTGGATACTTAGTTATGTATCACACCACTTTGAATTCCAAAGTTCCTTAGTTTTACGTAGTGTAACATCATTTACTACTTACAATTTATGCTGAAAAATAGTTAAAACTGATTCAAGGCTGGAAATGCAGCAAGTGCTGAAACACCATCCAAAATGCAATTGTATGCAGCTGTGTAAATATTGTGGTCATAAACAGAAATTATCTTCAGTAAAAAAGGAAAAAAATACCTTCAGTAATGTAAATACAGACCTGTACTATTGCGTACACTCCCATCACTACTGACAAAGAACCACTACAGAAAACTTCTATACGTATGTGATAACGGAAGTGCCCATGGAGAGTAAGATGAAAAGCAAAATGAATCCTTCAAGCACTCATCCAAGGACCAAAAAAAAAGTACATACACTTGATTGTTGCCATAGAGATTGCATAGAGGCTTTCAAATATCTTCTAGTACCATGTTTGCTTAGTGATCTGTTACAAGGTATAGATTCTTTCCTTTATTAATACTCTGCCTTCTACGTCTTGCCTGTAAATTCAATAAGATGTCACAGGTAAAAATCGCTGCCGAGGGCAACAAGGTATTTCTCAAGTACTGTTCGATTAGGGAACAAACACTAAGAACAACTAAACAACAAAATTATTGCTTTTTCTTAAACCTGGAAGGCTTTTTTTTTTTTTTTTTTTAATTGCTTTAAAATGCAATACCTCATCCTAGAACATAGCAATCCTGGTATCAGTGGTAGGCAATATAATATTTACTAGAAAGTTAGATCACAGAGCGTCCAGGGGTGCTGAAAAACTCTCTGACAACGGTAACGCCAGTCAGATAGGTTACCTGCACTGCAACATTTGCAAAGTTGGGAGCAAATATCTTCCTGTAATTCATGCAGCTAAATATTAATCTACTGAGTCTAGCATACACCCTCCAACTGCTCATTAGATTTTCCGCTTAAAAACTTCTAATGATCTTTTGATATCCACATGATTCCATCTTCCTGAAAAGCCAGGAAAGTACCAAACAGGGAGCTTTGCCTAATTCTGCAGAAGGCACAGAACAGCTTCCAGTAGCACTGGCTGTTTTCCCTTCCTATTCCCCGCATTGGAGATTAAGAACACAAAACAGGTGATGCAAAACATAACCATCCTGGGATATTTTTTTTTACTCTCCTAAAAGGAATAAACTTAGGGGAACCAACATCTGCCACACTGCAGATGGGAAAGGTTGGGTATTCCATCCCTGTATGAGTATGTTTTGTGGTATAAAATATGAAGGTTCAGTGGAGGAAACAATTCATGCTGAAACATGCACAGTATGATACCAAGGGAGAAGGAACAGAGAAGTTTTTTTCTGCTACAGCACAGAGTTTTTAAGTAAGCTAATACAGATGACACCACCTGGTCTAACAAACACATTTGTATTTCCAAAGAAATGAAGCAACAGTTAATTTAATTAAGATGAAACACCAGATTACCTCCTGGATAAGAAAGAAAAAGAAAAAAAAGCTTTGGGAAGAAATAATTTTATTCAAAGGCATACGTTTAAAAAAAAAAAGCTATGAAGAATTCAGAAAGAAACTGGCCCCAAAGGCAATGTGTGCCACCAGGAAGAGACCCCTCTGTAACAGATGCAACTGCTTTACTGGCAAACAGTAAAATCAGGCTTATGTCCAAACTGTGAGGGATTCTGTAACTATTAGTTAGTAGTTATTGTTTTACCTTTCCTTGCACATAAAGGATTGTTTTCCTTAGTAGTTATTTCTTATCCTGAGATGCTTTTTGACAGATCAACTCTCAGACAGCTAATTATTTCACCTACTTTTCATCCCTCTTTCTAGCCTCTCACTTGAGCTGATGTTATGTTATCAAGTTTTATTATCAACCTTGCTGTAATTGGGACTTTCAAACAAGCACTAACAATGAAATAATGGCATAAGATTCCCAGCTTTCATTTAAAATTACCACCTTATTGACTCCAAAGACCAAAATGAGTCATCCAAATGAATCCAATAGCTTCAAAGAACAAAAAAGTAGCAATGTGACTTCACTGGATTCTAAGCTCTTGGCCTGAGACTAATGGGACTACACAAAATAATTATATTCATTCACTAAACACTTACACTGAAATAATGCTCAATACAGAAACACAGAAAAATACTGAAAATACAGAACTAAGTTAGCTGCATCATTTCACAAATACTGATTCTCACATGGAACCAAGATCCCTGTACCACAGGAATGCAGCACAGATCCCTTCCATTTGCACACGCATCTCATCACCACAGCCTACTGTTAATCACAGTAGCAAGACAGTGTCCAGGTGAGCCGTTCTCTTACCAGATCAGACTGTTACCCAGGGGCATCAATGAACGATGGCCTACGGTACAAGGGAAGACAATTCAATAATGAGTAGTCAGAGATGAGAGGAGCTGGGGTGGGAGATCAGCTGACTAACTAACTAACTGCCTTCTAACTAACTCCCTTTTCCTTGGTCCAACTCTTACACCACTTATAGCGGCATTACCATTGCCAGGACACTTGCTCTTGCCAGCATAACCAGAGAGATCATCACCAAATCACTGTCCCTTACCTCATTCAGAGCTTGCTCCAATTCTTATACTCTCTCCTGTCCAAGACCATAAAAAGAGACCCCAGATGCCAGACCAGCTTCTCAGTGGATTAGTCGTCTTTGTCCTACATCTCACTGTAGGAACCCTTCTGTAGCACTGCACTCAATAAAACAGGTCCCAAGACTGGCCTGCTGATACTACTATTATATAACTGTATAGTGCTACTACTAACAAAAAAAAAAAATCACTTTGTGCGCAAGGAGGAAACAGGACAGAGTATGAACATTTGAAGCATGAGGTCTTCTGTAAACCCCAGTTCTAACACAAATGCCTAATCCCACAACCAAAGGATTAATTAGCTCTGTTTACAGCCAATGGTTTAATTGGAACACTGTCTGCCTGAAGTTTTTCTGATGACTAAAAGAGCCTAGAAATAGATTAAAACATATGCTACTACAACAATGTTAGAATAATAAAGCAGCCAGGCTTCCACAGAAGTCTATGGAAGAATTTACATTATCTTTTTGCTATTAGAGTCAGAGCATTTGAAGACTGATTCTCCTTTATGAAATCCATGGAGCTTCTGTTGCTATGTTAAAGAGGTAGCATCAAGACCCTAACCAAGCAGTTAACTGTACTGTGAGATTATTCAGAAGGATCTCTCTAAAGACCTGCCTGGAAGCAAATGACTAGTAGTCATTTTAAAAAAGTAGGGTTT
Organism: Gavia stellata; assembly: GCF_030936135.1. Classification (NCBI taxonomy): domain Eukaryota; kingdom Metazoa; phylum Chordata; class Aves; order Gaviiformes; family Gaviidae; genus Gavia; species Gavia stellata. The sequence continues at coordinate 9,646,980 of NC_082608.1, read as the reverse complement.
TTTTTTAAGAAGTATTTTATTATATATGTCAGAGTGTATGCCTTGCAAATCTTCATTCCACTTCACTCCAGGTGACAAAACATATCTACTAGGCTGAGTTAATAGACTAAAACTCAGTCCAGGAGTTTCTTCAGGTGGGAAGTACTATTACTAATTATAGAATCCACTAATTAAAGATGGAACATGTATGTAAGGGTCAAGTAATCTAACAATGTAGTACATGCCCTTGAGTACACACCCTACCACTCTTCTCCCTACGGTGTAAGCATACCTTGTTAACATTTATGCTACTCCTATACGTACATACAATGAGTGGAAGAATACGATTATTCATCATGATATGTATTTTTCAGATCTGTGACATGGAAGGAAAATGCAGTTTGAAAACTGATTAGGTCAAATTAAAATAGTCACATAATTTTTTTTTTTTTTTTTTTTTTTTTTTTTTTTTTTTTTTTTTTACACAAACAGGACACTATATCTTATTAAAACATTAACATTGATATCTGTTCTTTAAATTGATATATGCAGCCAGTGCTCTGGCAATAATTTAGCGATACAAGATTTCTGTATTCCATGAATCGCTGTGAAATGTTCTACACGAAAGAATAACATGTCTAATTTTACTCTGAAGATGAACGATTTGTCATGCAGAAACGTCCATTAGAATTAACCATTACTAAAAAACAGGGTAATAAATCATCATTTTACATCAAATGAAGAAGCAGCACCTTTCTTAGTTTGGTTGTTCAGTCATAATCATGATAAATGGACATTCCAGGACAGGTGAATTTAACAAGCATCCAATACGCTTAAATTAATTAGATTTTGTTTTCTAGTTTTCGTTCTCTCCTACTCTATGAATGAGAGACTAGAGTTGAAAGTAACATTGACTATACAAGTATTTATTGTTGCATTAAAAAGCTGTTTGTTCTCACAAGGAGTCCTAATGAAGTCAATGGGACTTTACAAAAGTGCTGGTAGGACAACACGATTGAGCAGTTCAGAATAGTTACTGCACCTTCAAGTTTGTACATCTCTGCCAGTCCATCTCCACTCAAGGAAATATGGACACACAGAGCACATATGTCTGAGCAGTCTAATTAGCACATGAGGCTTAGCCCTTGGTCTAAGACTTCCAAATAGCAAACATTCAGTTCCTCTAGTTCTGATCATTCTAATTTTCCTTATAGAAAAAGAGGACATGCTGAGAGAAACCTGCATTTCAGCTTACCTGTAGGGTCTGTGTCCACACGTTCTGTGAAATGAAACGTAAGTAAACCACAAAAAATACCCAGCACTGTCGTAGAGAATGTCATCAGCACTGTACACTTTCTTAGCAGCTGCAGTTTTAAGTACTTTCAAAATACAGTTGTCCTACCTTCCAACAAGGGCTTCCTGATACTGGCATCAGCAACTGCTAACTGGTAGTAGATATGTGATCCTTGCCAGAAATCATTAATCCAGATTCTTATATATTCTGCTTATATGCATGTGTTGGTCCTGTTACAGAAACAAAAAAGACAATTATTTCCCTTTTCAAAAAAGTCTCTATCTAAACATGACCATGAAGTTTTTGCAAGTCTACTTTATTTCACAACTTGTTTCCAAATGGGGTGTGGGAGAGTCCAAGGTCTCCCATATCCTCCACAGTATCTTCCAGAGTATCACTACATAAAAACTGACACCAGAACCCACTGTCTCAAAAACCCCTTGCTTGCATGCTCTTGAAGAAAAACTGTGGGAGTCCTCATACCATGAGTGTCTTACGTAATGATCCAAACCCTAGTATTTAAAGTTGCTATAGTAGTTAAGATTGGCCTTCAGCCAAAGCATTCTAAATTCATCCCCCCATACCCATGCATAATGATTGTTTTAAGAAATGCACAGCAAAACTGAAACCTTTACTGGCTTGCAACTTGATCAGACTAGGAATGTTTTGGGTTTGGTTTTTTTTTTCAGTGAAACACACATGCCAAATACAACCGAGACCTTGTTACCAAATTTCAAGCATCTACTCCAATGTAAATAGGAGCTAAAGGTTTTCAGAAAGAAAAGAAACTTAATACAGGAAAAAATAGCATATTCCTGTAATCTTGAAAACAAATCATACCATTTTTTTGAATCTTTCCATAAGAAATGAAAAATAATCCTGAAGCATACATATAGATATTTTTTCACTATGAAAAAGTAAATTCTGGCAGGTTTCTAAACAAGTGAAACCAGAAGATTCTCATTTTACTCCTAGTGGGCAATGACCTGTGACCAGAACTCCTGAGCACTACAACACATGCTAAATAAATAACAAAGGAAGTGCCATTTAACCTTATCTACCTACAATAAGCATGAATATTCTGTAGCTCTATCTTTGTGCTTCAGCATATATGTGAAATAAGGGGAAAATCTTCGGCTCTACAACATACCATTTTGAAAGCAAGCTTAGACAGTGTTTGAGCCTGAATTCTATTAGGAGGGCAATGTTCTATTAGGAGCTCTGAGTGTTGCAGGGGTAGTGGGAGAAACAGTTAAGAGGGTACTAGAACAAAGTAAAGGAATTTGCATGATCACGCAGACCCATCTGAGCTGAAAAAAACATGGGAACAGAATAAGCTTAAGGCCCTCAATCTCAACAGTGCTCCAGGAAAGCAATTTGTGAGGACAGCCCCATTTGTTCTCCTGGACACTGCAACTCATTGCTCATTACTTTTTTTAATCGGTATGTGTACCCTGATTTGAGGGGAATAATTTAAACCAAAAAAAAAATTGTATTTTCTAACTATACCTTTAATACTTAGGATATATATGAAGTTCTTTAGATTTTTTTCTTTTGGGGTGTTCCAATTTGATTAGCAGTTCATAAGGATATACAGTTCTTACTTTTTGAAGGCTAATTCTGTTCTCTTGGGGGAAAAAAAAAAGAAAGAGAAAAACCCATGGAAACATACAGCCTTGGGTAAAGGATAAAGTTAGGGAAAACAATGATTCAACAGGAAGACAATCAGTGCAGAACATGTGAGTTGCCTCAGATTGTACACAGATACTGAAAGGGCACTAGTGTAGTAAGAAGAGACGAGAAACTGGGAAAATTAATTTAATGCTAAGCATAGTAGTGTCTAATTGGAAAGCAATATACCAAGGCCAGCATTGCACAGAGAAGCAAAAGATGTAAATGATTATGAAGGCTGGAAACACCTCATAGGAAGCCTTGTGTAGTAGGATAACATTATATCTGTGGCTCTACGTGCCTTCCTGCTATCCTGCTTCCTTTCTCTCCTCCTCTGGCTTTCTTCTTGCTCTCTGTAATATATTTGCTCCCTTCCCACTGGAAGAAGCTTCATTAAAGACAGTCGATGTTTTAATTTGTACTGGGATGACGGGTGCAATCCACTGTGGCACTCACCCACAATCTGAGTGGAATGCATTGCTACTGCAATGGGTTAATGACAACTTTATGGAGCCATTCACTGATATAAAAGATAGAAGTGTTTATAGCTGCTGGTTCTCCCAACCAGCTGTTTCAACAGATTGCTGGAGACCTCTAAAATTTTTCCTTCCAGTATTCCCATTTTTAACCAAAATCCACTGGGCCTTTCCTATTCTTCATCTAGGTCATTTGCACACTGAACATGACTAGAAAATTTTGGAATCTATGATATATTGCATTCCAAAGCCACCTCCCTGTAGGCAGACACCACAGACGTTTATTTCATACAGATAGATAAACATTTTTTTCCCCTTCAATATTGTAGAGTCTTCTCAGTACTTACTGCATCATTGAATCATTGTGGGATGGGAAAGAAGAACAGGAGCAGTAAGCAAACGAAAGCTGTGGGTGAAGTATCTTAACATTAAGTCCAGTTTCTTACAATGAAGGGATGTACAGGACAGCAGCTCAATAAATCACCAACCAATCAGTAAGTGAGCAAGCATGTCCTTGCATATTTGGCCACGCCGAGTTTTTTTTCCAGGAGCTAAGGAATGGCAGTCAGCAGGTATGACAACAAGTATGACAACATGAAAGCCTGAATGAGCTACTGTTAGGGAATTTTATTTTAAATGTGATAATAAGTAATCATTACGATCTTCCAAATGAGATGTTCAAAAGAGTTAAATGGCATCCTGGGGTGCATCAAGAAGAGTGTGGCTAGCAGGTCGAGGAAGGTTATCCTCCCCCTCTACTCTGCCCTGCTGAGGCCACACCTGGAGTACTGTGTCCAGTTCTGGGCTCCACGGTTTAAGGACAGGGAACTGCTGGAGAGGGTACACCAAAGGGCTATGAAGATGATCAGGGGAGTGGAATATCTTTCTTGTGAGGAAAGGCTGAGGGACTTGGGTCTTTTTAGTCTGGAGAAGAGAAGACTGAGGGGGGATCTTATCAATACTTATAAATATTTAAAGGGGTGGGTGCCAGGAGGATGGGGCCAGTCTTTTTTCCGTGGTGCCCAGTGACAGGACAAGAGGTAACGGGCACAAACTTGGTCATAGGAAGTTCCATCTAAACATGAGGAGGAACTTCTTTACTTTGAGGATGGCAGAGCACTGGAACAAGCTGCCCAGAGAGGTTGTGGAGTCTCCTTCTCTGGAGACATTCAAAACTCGGCTGGATGCATTCCTGTGCAATCTGCTCTAGGTGAACCTGCTCTGGCGGGGGCGGGGTGGACTAGATGATCTCCAGAGATCCCTTCCAACCCCTATCATTCTGTGATTCTGTAATTGGGAAGGAAAAAAAGCAAAAACAAAAAAAGCCCCACTGAGCTATCTTTAAAAAGTTACATCTGCACAGCCTGGATAAAATGTGGAAGGGGCCCGGCATTGATATGGGAATAGAATTATTTGTTTTGTTTGAGCTTTACTGAAGAAAATGGAATCTAACACTTCTTTATATCTACCAAGTGATCTGTCAGTACAGGAAGAGCAGAATCAAACTACTGGTTTTGCTGACAAGATGTTCTGTGTATTAGTAGCAAGGAAGAAAAAACTAATATCATGCCAACAAATGTTCTGACTTGAAATCACCAGTCACAGAAAAGACTACCTTGGAATACTAATTATCCAACAGAAGAACAGAGATTGTCCTATTAAATACAGTGCTATATACTGAACAAACGTGAACAGAGCTAATTTAGGACTATGCCAAAGGAGCAGACAAGCAAAATCCCTCAGGCACTATTGAAGATTAACATGGTCAGCAGAGCCAGAAAATGTCCTGAACAGAAGAGAAGGAGAAATAGATAAGTTATTAAAGAACACTGATGAGGAATGCATTGTCCTGGACCATAAGGAAAAACCCCGTTAAGCTTCACTTGTAATGAGAATGTGTTTAATCACTTATACAGATATATAATCACCACCTATTCCAGAAGACTGGCTACAGAAAAACATGCTGGAAGCAGGCCAGATGCTGAAGTTCCTGGAAAGCACTACATAGCTTTTGTTGCACACACAATATAAACATTACATAAAGAAAGAAGAGAGCAAGTCAGACACCATTTACAGAATTTCCTTTTGAAATTAATTTCATACACAGATTTCAAGAGTTTTATGAAAATTGCTTAATTTCAATGTGAATTCAAAAATAAATATACACAGTGTACATACAAAAAGATTGATTGCTGTAGAAACTTCACCTTACAAAACTAGCTCCAGGGAACTCCATGATCTACAATGACACTGCTGTAGTACCCTGATGTTCCCTTTTTTCACATATACTACATGATCCACACTGGATACCTGAAAATCCAGAATAACAACCCTGCCAAAGAAGAAGAGTTCTTGATTGCAGTAGCTTAATTCCTCATGGGACGGACCTCAAACCCCTTTCTTATAAATACAGGTCAAGGAAATAAAGGATTTCAAGGGTAAATCCCTACTAAAACTGCTCTCCTCCCAAATTTGTGTTTTCTTGTCAATTATATAGATTCTATGATATAATACATATAGTATGATACATTAGCCAGAAGAAACCCTTAATGAAGTCTGTCTTCCCCATATTAATTTATTCAGATGATGATGTTCATTAAAAATATTCTGACTAGGAATTAGTATTGAAAAGCCCACCAGTTCTTCCAAAGAGCTTCTTGCAAAGGGCTTAATGGTCATGACCTTCATCCCAGTCAAGCTTATCAGCAACCTGAATTGCAGGACCCTAACGGGGGACCGATAAAACAGGTTTTCATTTTGCAGAGGGCTTTAAAGTATGGAACTGCCCATTCTGACACTGGATTACCATAGTGTCACTTAAACTTTTAAGACTACAAACCTAAAATACAGAAACGTAGTAGTTCATATTTTTTTTTTTTACAGGAAAGATGTGAAGTAAGGTTAGCAAAGTGGTAGTGCCACTGGAAGAGCAAAAATAACCAAAGTTTAAAAAATATAAAATAAAAAAAAGCAAACCCTCCCAAAACCCAGACTCCTCAGTCAGCTTCCATCAGTTCTTTCAGTATCAACTGATGATACACTGAGATGAGCAAGAACACTCAGGAAACACCTACTATACAATAAATTTGTTTAGACACTTGCTCAGCCCTTGGCTTGCAGCTCAAGGTAACAACACAATTCACATCACCCCAATTCCACAAGACAACTGATTTAAACAAATCTTCTACCACCAATGGAATAATTAATCACAGAAGCATTAAGCACTTGGAAAAGACCTGTAAGATCATCAAGTCCAACCATCAACCCAACCCCACCATGCCCACTAAACCATGTCCCACAATGCCTCGTCCACACATTCCTTGAACACCTCCGGGGATGGTGACTCCACCACCTCCCTGGGCAGCTTATTCCAGTGTCTCACCACTCTCTCAGAAAAGAAAATTTTTCCTAATATCCAGTCTAAACCTCCCCTGGTGCAACTTGAGGCCATTTCCTCTTGTCCTGTCACTCGTCACTTGGGAGAAGAGACCAACACCCATGTCTCTGCAACCCCCTTTCAGGTAATTATAGAGAGCTAGGAGGTCTCCCCTCAGCCTCCTCTTCTCCCGGCTAAACAACACCAGTTCCCTCAGCCGCTCCTCATCAGACTTGTGCTCCAGACCCCTCACCAGCTTCGTCACCCTTCTCTGGACATGCTCCAGCACCTCAATGTCCCTCTTGTAGTGAGGGCAGACTTGGCTGGGTACATAGTTAAACTTAAGTTATTGGAGAAAAAAGAACTTCCCCCTTAATAAAAATTTTTATATTACTAACAGACAATATTAGTATTACTTTAGGATAAACAACTATACAAGAATCATGTTATTAGGGCATGTAATGTACACAAACACTAGGATTTGGACATGTTATAACTACTAACTTGTACTGGAGATTAACAAATGTTTTCTTCATCCACTTCCCTTTAACCCACACACTTCATCTAAAAACATTTTAGATGAAAATAACTGAGGTTATGTAGTATATTTTTAAACATATTAACTTCTTTCCTCAAATTAACCTTCTGTCCAAGCAGAAAAAAATGTTTGTAGTTAACTCTTTTATATGTATATATACACACATGCACAAATATGCATATATACATGTATGAAATGTCTATAAAATGTCTTTGACAACAAACGGTAGTGTCAAGCATGACAGGAGACCTCAGGGCACAAGCAAATTACTGAAGAAAGTGAAGATCCTTTTATTCTTTCCATAAAGATCTGAATGCTAGTCTAACAGCACTGCATCAGAGAAACTCTTCTCATTTAGTTCTTTTACCTCTCAGAAAGGTAGGAGATGTCCCTGGGCCTGCAGCAGGTCTGACCCTGCTGCAAACATGCAACAGAGCAGGGCCCATGAAGAAGCCATTCTCCCCGGTGAGGCAGAGCCCCAGCTCTCATGGTGTGACTGTGGCCAGTTGCTGGCCTTGGTGGTGGAGATGAACACACACAGGTGAAGAGCTTTCTGGCACACAGACTCTCACCAAAATAAACATTCCTGGTGCTTCTCTAGGGACTAAAAGAACTTTGCTCCAAGCACAGGTCTAGGTCTACAAAGCTCACATTTATACATCCATTTTACAAATAAAGGCGGTTAAAGATTTCAGCATCTACAAGGTGCAGAGACGCCATTTTTCATGATTTCTTAATTTCTTAAGCTGGTCCATTTTTAGCATCTATGTAACAAACTGATTTTTTAGTCTTTGGAATCCCAAAACCATTTGAATAAAGCAATACTTCTGCCACTCCAACTAACATCTGAGACCTCAGAGTAATATATTTGATGTCATTCAGGAAAAAAAGAATAAATCCACCAGATATGACATTCCTGGAGCTAACATTAAACCAGAAAGAGTGCTGTAACCAAATGAAATGAAAAACCAAATGAAAACCAAAGCATGTCCCTCCAAGGCAGCTAATGAAAAGGCAAAAGTCCTCTGCAATTGACCTTAACAAAGTTACAGTGCTGGTGTATTAAAACAGACAAATCTATCTGAACAGAGTTTCATGGTTCAGAGTTACATGTGCAAAAGTCATGAAAATGAGAGTTATTCCCACAATTGTTTAACATGGTTCAGCGACTTCCTCATACCGAGGGTATCTTTTTGTCTCCTTCAGCTAGTGCTGTATCAACTGTACACACACGTATACGTGAGCAATGATATGCAATTACGTAGACTTTACAGTGAAGCCTATTAAATGAGAATGGTGACTTCAGTTCAGCAAAGTAATATTGCTTTGCTAATTAACAGTACAAAAGCATTAGAGATTTCTTCTGAAGGGAATGCTGAGAAAGTAAGCACATGCTGTTGTCATTGTAGTATTTAACACTGCTGTTGGTCCTAACCAAGGACATGCAAGTTTATTTTATCTATGTTAATTATTATGAAGCTAAAAAAAAGCAACCCAAGATCCTGCCCTTATGCAAGATAGCCTATGTTATAAATAGGATACTTACGCCAGCCTAGATATTTTATGGCACTTCTCTAACACCAATTATCTGTAACAAACTAGTTTGAGAAAATGTCAGCATCAAGGGCATTGTACTGTCCCTTAATGACAAGAAATTGTGAGAAATTTCACAAATTATGAAATTTTAGGGTACATATTTACTGCAGAGTTCTCCTGCATAATAAGGGCTAGAGCTTTTCTCCTCTAATTCCCTTCCATTCATAAATAAAACCCTTTCACCCAAACTTAATAATGCTTTAATCCCTAATAGTGGCTTGACTGGGATTTTCACTAAAACTGTAGGATATCTGCAAGTCAACAAGTTGAGTGAAAAGAGGACCAAGAATAAACATTTCTACCCTGATACCTCTCAAACACTGTCAGTTTAGCGCCTCAAGCATGGACCTGGGCTGACTGCTCAGACCTTGTCTATGTTAATCAACATGGCGCACTCTCATGTTTTTCCTGTTTTCATGACAGAGCAATGTCCTGAAAAATTTCAAAAAGTATTTACCCCACAACCCACAGAAACTGCAGTCCAAGAGTCAGGGCTCTCTGAACATCGCACCCTCAGCCACCACAGGCAAAACTGTTATAAACAGCATTCTCCACAGATGAATACAAGCATATTTTCCCCATAAAGCCCCCCAATGCAAACTTTTTTCTTTTATGAAATTGTGTTCCAAAACAGAGTAAAAAGTCACATGCTGGGTATAGTCAGAAGATACTATTTCCACTGAAGACATTAATATGTACATTTTACTTTTCTTTAAAAAAAAAAAATCAAGGTACACGTCACTCCTCCTCCCCAAATAACAATATCCTCTTAATATTCCACCTTTGCATTTTACATTCACACTGACACAGACTTAAAAGAACATCCTAAAACAAAACAAGCTTTTGAGATACCTCAGTATATTAAGGCTAAGAAAAGGCAGCAGCAAAACAAAGAATCTCATGCACTTGCCAGTTAATGTAGCCATTAAAGTTGCATATTTATTCACATACAGGAACTTTGGAGATGAGAAAAGGCTATTTGCTAATCCCAGTTAGGCCAGTGTGGACCTGATAGCACAGGTATTTGTGATTTACATAATGCAAGCACTATCAATAAGTGATAAAACAATTTATTATTGGGATGCTCAGATCATTCCCCAAATATCAACTAATAGAAGTATATGTATTCATGAGGCTTCCATTAGGAATGTTTCACTGTACTTTGTATGAATTAAAAGCCTCTCCTTCAGACCTTTTGAGTAAATGCTTTCTTTCCCTCCATCACAAGAACCAATAGATGTAAAAACTTCCAAAGTTTCCAGAGCCCAGGTTTGCAAGTACAAAAAAACCCAACAAAAATCAAAAACCCCACACCTCACCGACTATTCTTGTATTTCCTCTGCAGCTTTTCTTGTACACTCAATTTAGAGGGGTTATAAACTAGATAAATCCAAAGAAAAACAAAACAAACCACCCAAACCCTACATGTTCATTTCAAAGATCTGTAAAGAAGTGTCTTTTTTCATGCCACTATTAGAGCCAGCAGCATTAATAATACTTTATGCTCATGTTTGCTTTGGTGTCCCATGCCCTCAGCTCACACAAAACACACTCCCCACCCCTGGGAGCAGCCAGCTCATTTTGGAAATTCAGCAATATATGGATAGGTTTCTAGAATCCTGAGCCTGCTGACTATAAACTAGAAAAATTGATTACTTTGATCAGAATAGGTGCATTTACATGAATGAATTTTTGATTGTAGCAACAACTGTTAAGTCAGGATACACGAAGCAGAGCAAAGTAATGGATTAGTCACCACAGCTTCAATTAATGGTTTTGGTTCCCAGTGGCAAATCAATGTCTATCAACTCTTTCTTGTCAAAAGCAGGCAGGCAACAACACCATCTATAGCACTTAATTTACAGATCTTGTAAAATCTTGGAAGCAAGAATTGACAGAAACACCTGATTTTACCTCAGGACAACATACAAATTATACTCTGCTCTACCTTGAAAGGCTTTGGCTAGAAGGGTAGAATAATTCAGTATTGCTGAGTGCAGAAATAAGCTCTGGGTAATCATTATCCTAAATCATGCTTATGAACTCTAAAATAAATACATCAGCTTCCTCTTTGATTTGGACTAATGTCTACTAAACTATTTTAGTAAAATTAGGATACACATGGCCTAAAAAAAAAAAAAGGGTTTGAATGAAAGAAACTGGGGGCTGGAGAAAGCATTGCATCACCTGCAGTGATGGTCACTTGTTTTAAAGAGCTTCTCAAGTAAAAAGCACCAGAAAACAAGAAATAAGGCACAAACTCACACATCACATTTTATTTCCACATTAAGAACCGAAACATAACAGAGGATAGAGGAAGCTTTAGGGAAAAAATATTAATTGCTAGATATGGTGTCATATAACGTAATTGAGCAACTTGTTCACTGGTAATAGTACTTGGAGTGAGTCATGTTCTAAAGCAGACTTCTGCATAACAACTCATTCGTGTACAATAACAGAATGGTCCACGAACCAGAAAATTATGAAGGACTGTTTTCTCTTTGGCAGTTGCTGAAGTTAACTGTAAAAACATCCGAAGACCTCACGTAAATTTTGTGGAAAGAAAAAGGAACGGAGCTCAGCACTAAAGAGCAGCCAGTGAATGCACCGAGTGGCACAGCTCTCAGTCTAAACACGCTTCAAATATACGTGACACAAATTTCTTACTACACCAACACCAGAGAAAACCACCTCAGCTCTCACACACATTTAATATAAGCATCTCATCTCTGACTGATGCAAGTGGCCAGTGCAACCTTCTCCTTAAGCCCAACTAACACACAGTGGCTTCCTGGGGTTTTCCTCTTAACTACAAAAGAAACAACACATGGAACTGCTCTACAGTCAGGATAAGGCAGAAAAAGGAAGAACTATGGGAGCAAGGTCACATTTTAAATTGTTTTTTAACAAAAAAAAATGTACAATTCCTAATAGGTTGCAACAAACAATAAAAGCATTCTTTATCCAAATAAAGTCAGAAGTAACACTGCTAAGAACGAACTGCTGAGTTAAATCTGCAAAGCTAAATAGGAGGAAATATCAGGCCCCCTCTGGTTATAAGGCAAGACAAAATAAAATTTGATTCGCTTTGAAAAGAACTAACTCAAATACATGAACTTCAGTTTTAATGAGTTCATATCTATAGTGTCTAAGTCATCCTTGAAATGAGTGAGTTTACAGCGATAAACTTGGAGCACTAGTTCTGCTACAATGAAAACTAAAGTGCAGTGACTATAAAGGATTTTTTTTTAGTTCTGCTAGAAAAGCCATTTATATCCCATTTTCATATGTGAAGTGTCAGCAAAGTTGTTCTGGTAGAAAAATATGCCATTTTTGCCACATCAGTACATTTCTATTTGTATGAAATCCCAACTGAACTCAATGGGATACTTGCCTAAAAAAACATATGGAGAATAATCAAACTTTTCTGAGTGTTTTGGTGGTCAGATTTGTCTTTTCTTAGGAATATTTTTTCCCTATTATCTCCTGGTTAGCAGCAGTAGCGTACCAGCTTTGCTTTTCTGTCTTTCCACTTCAAGCTTTGTCTTGTATCCTTCACGCAACCAACCTTTTTTCCTATTTTCATAACAACAGTAAAGAGATGTGCCTTAGGCAGTCATCACTTCCAGGCTGAAAATTTACCAGCAGAGAAACACTTAAGCTGGCAACAACAAGCAACATCTCTAATTAGATATATACTTCTGCAGCCTTTTGCAATGAAGATGTGAGTTCATGAGATCACAGTGAATCCTGCCTAACTGGACCTTGGCTCAGAAGCAAGCCTTGGAGGTATATGTGGCCATTGCAAATGGCAGACAGCAATATCAAAATGCAGATCCACTGAAATAAAGCACACAATGTTTTTATGGTGCATTCTCACTCCAGAGCAATTTCTTTTTTCTTCTTTCTTTGTCTGGATTTTTTTTTTTCCCCCAATTTCTAACAGTCCATACCAGTAAGAGCGATCCATTGCTGATCCAACAAAATGAGTTCTGAATTAGAAAAGTTCTTTTCATTGCTCAGTCCCTCCCTTAGACTTGGCTTAAAGTATTCATGTAACAGCATGTTTTAACTCCACAGTACAAAGAAAGGCACAAACCCTATTCTGTTTTGGGCTTTTTTTGATTTGCTTAAACTAGCAGAAAGAAAAAAAAACTTACTCCAACAGACAAAGACCATCTCATCACCTACTCTACAGTGACAGACAAGGATACAGAAGGCACAGAGCCCTGTAGGATGGTGTTTGTTGATCTTTGTAAAATCCATACAAAATTTCCTGACTAATCTTGCCATGGTAGTCTATCACAGATGTCACGCATAATGAACATCAGTTACGCAAGTGCCTAACTGGTGTTTTTACAGACTGCTTCCTGCTGTTTACACCTGTTTCCTTTCTTCTGTTTTAGCCCATTACCATTTCTTGTGTCTGCACTGTGTACTGCAAATAACCTCATTTTACTAATTCCTCTCAGATATGCCCTAGGCTAGTGTCATACTGTGCACTCACTTTTCTTCTGGGCTGTACTAATTTTGTTCTCTTGATAATATAGTGTGACCCATAATTCATTGCTTAGGTAGACTTCATTACTCAGTACCTTTTCAATCAAACTCTTCTTACAGCACCTCATTTCAAGCCTCTTTCAAACAGCTCTCTACTCCAAACACTCCAATCTTAACTATAAAGGCATAACAGATCAATTCTGAAAAAAAATCTTACCCATGCTAGAAAGGCTTACACAGTCCAGGCAGAATTACTACAATTCATGGATGATCTCATTTTGTTTCTCTGGGATAATCAACCACTTTGTATTTGTTGAAAACAGTGAACTCCTGAACAGTTGAGAAAGACTGATAACAACAAGCTACTTCACTACATAACATGATTCAGGCCCTGATACTGCAAACTCCACATCTCCTGCAAAGTCAGGCTCAGGACTGGAACCTTTGTTACAAGTACTTTGAGAGCGAACATGAAATAAATATGGAACTTTTAGGGGAAATGTCTTTTAAGCTATGCATATTAAATAAATTTAAAAAAAAAAAATTGAAGGATTTGCTTCCATTCTTTTCTGCTTAGTGCTTAAATTTGGTTTATAGTATACTTACGATTTGAGCACATATCTAAAACTAAGCACATGCTTAAGTATACTGCTAAGTCAGAATCATAAGGAGCTATTTTTACTTGTACTAGAACTCATCCATTAGTCTGAGTCAGTATACATTGTACTAAGTTTATACAACTGCAGAACGAGGTGTTTCCAGTTCCCTTTGCAATAAGAGAAATGACAGATGATAAAAAAATACATAAGGAAGTACAAGAAAATTATATGAAATTTCATAATTACTTGTATCATCTTAAAGTCTTCTAAAAAACAAATAATTGTCTACTTGTTTTTTTTTTTTAATTGCTTTCCTATTACATGGCAATCAGTAGCAATTGCTCCAACAAGTTGTTTCTCAGTCTTAGCAACCATTTTCCATTTTGTAATTAATGAGAAATATGTTACCATCAGGACTAAAACTATCATTTATCCACAGGTGAAACATGTTAAATATGAATTGCCCACAGGAGTTCCACATTCATGGCATTTAAATGGTGTGGAAATGCATTTTCTGATAAATCTAAACCAAGACTTTTAAAATATTATTTATTCCATCAAATAAAATGACAAGACGACCTGTATTACAACAATTATTGCACCATTATGTTTGCAAACTTGACCATATACTTAACACAATCTGAAAGATTTGCCTCTCAGAAACCAGCACTCCTATAAATACTCAAAAATGTGGTCAGAAATGAAGAGAATTGTGCAAGATAAATTTGTTAATGACACAGAAGACCCAATATTTCACTCATGCAAATAAATGCATCATACACACACACACAGAGTAGTCTGAGATGGTATGTCAAGATACACTACCTCTCGAACATGACTGTGTTTCTGTGTCATCATCAGAAACCATTTTATCACCAACCTTGATTTTGTTAATAACTTAAAGCAAGTCAAGGTCAGACCAGATAATGTAAACAGTCTCTTTTGACCTTAAGAAAAAGAATGTTTAAAAAACCACACCCCTATGAATGTCAACTTTTTGTATTTAAAATGGAATTGAGGGTTGTTTTGTGTCTTGTTTTGTGTGTCCCGCCTCTCACGCTTTCTAGAGTAGACAGAATAAGCTGAAATAACAAAAGCATGTACATGTTGCTACATAAAGAAATATATTCAGGCTGGACTTTAAAAAAGAAAAAAAAAAAAAGCACTAGCCTGACAAACTAACTAGTCTGGAAAACACAACTCTGTGAGAGCTTCCAAACTCATAATTCCATTATTTCAAGGCACAGTACCCCCTGCTCTGTTATGGGATGTACAGCTGCATTATCCACCACACTTCTCATTGTGAGATCTTATTACAGCCCTTGGAAAAGTTCTGTTGAACTATTTCAATTTTGTATCATAGCAATCAAAATACAGTAAAAATGAGAGGCTACAGACTATGTCAGCGAACACACAAATAGTCTGAAGAAGATCTCAATAAATCACCTGCTCCATCTCCTGTGCTATGGGGAAAATCAAGAATACCCAAGGCAACCCTTGACAGATGTTTTCTTAAAACCCCTTAAGAAAAACTCTTTAAGGACATCCTACCAAATACCTAGGTGCCTGCTTCTACTGCTCCACTATTTTCACAGTGGAAAAGTGTTTGGTTTTTTTTTTAAATATCTGCATTATATCTTCTTTCCTACAATTAAAGCTGATTACTTCTTGTTCTACTCTCAGAGAATACAGGAAAATAGAAATCACAAATCTTCTTCATAGCATCTTTTACAGCCTAGGTATTTGTTACTGTGGTCTCCTTTAGCCCTCTTTTTTTCCTAGAGCAAAATAATCTAATTTCCTCAAGCTTCCCTCAGAGGTTAAATTTGCTGAACTTCTCATTTCTATTTTTCTCCTTTCATATTTTTCTCATTTTTGTATGTCTGTCTTAATGGGTGAAGCTCAGGATTGCACCCATGTTCCAGCTGAAGGCTCAAAAATCCCAGGAAAGACAAAGCAATGTCCTCCTTCATGTTACATATAAAACTCCAGTTAAGACATCCCAACTAAAATTGGCTTCTTTTTTTCTTTTTGGTAACAGCATTGGATTTTCACCACATATTCCATATGTTCAGTTTACAATATACAACAACCACCAGATCTGTTTTTGCTGACCAACTTTCAGGCCAAATATTCTCTATTATCTGTGGGTTTCCTTCCTCGCACTTACCTGTTTGACGCTTGAGTCCAGTTCTCCACTTTAAGATCATTTTGAGTTCTGAGTTCTTTCCTCCAAAGTACTTGTGAAAGAACCTCTCATCCACAGTTCATTACAACCCTCTAAATTTTTAAGTGTATTCTTGACTCCATCAGCAAAGTCAGCAATGCAGCAATTGTAACAGCATGGCAAAGCTCAGGAGATCCTGATGTACAGAGATTCTCAACAACACAGGCACAACACCAAAAAATTTTGCTATGCTTACATCCTTAATTTTGTCTTTAGAGCAACAACCTAGGCCCTGTAGTTTTATCACAGAAGCCATGAATACTGGGAACAGCCTCACAGCTGGTGTGAGTTATGAAAGCCTCTTTAGCTGTAATGGATGCCACCTGAAAGTCTGCCCTGCCCCTGCTCTCCTTAATGGACTGAAGATTTGCCTATTCCCCACATCCAAAATATATTAAAATTAAACTTAGTATCACAAAAAATCTCTTGCTTCTACAGGCTTGGTAACTTGTTGGTGCTTTTCTCACTAAATTTGTAGTCACCCAGAAGAGATGTTTCTATAAAAACAAAGCAACCTTTACTTAAATGTACTGATTTCAATGGGAATTGCACGTGTAAGAGCAATGATTGGCCCACTGTGTATGCCTGTTCCAAGTGGTGTTGTTAGCATAGTGTGAACTTAAAAAAATACGCATATCACAAAACTGAACAATTCATGGGCTGGTTATTCTCTCCTGGTTTACACCAGAATGTCATCAGCTGGCTTACACTTGAAGTAGACGTGTAATTTATCCTCATCAGAGGCTACTCTGGTTTCCAGCTTTTCTGGGAGCGTCCTGTTCATTTCTGTGCCTTTCTGTAAAGGCTGCCCAGAAGGATATAATTGCTTTCCGCTTGCTGAAAGTCTGACTAAAATTCTACCTTCGTTTTGCATGTATTGGCAAAGAACCTTGTGATTTAACTGACTTTTACTGCTAAACAAGGTCAAACCCATGCTGATTTGCATGAAGAGTTGCATGCCCACTATCACCTCCCAAACTACCCACTCCTCACAGATAGTTAAACAATTCTTTTGCATTAAAAAGCATTCTGTATAGATAGGGAACAAGACAATTACGCAAAGGCATACAGGTATGGACATGGGGTAAATATTAATTAGCTTCACTGTGAATGTTATAACTGCTGATTGGCTTAAGATGTTGTCAGAGATGGCACTTAAGCTTTCTGAAATCAGTACATTTAACTGCTGTCCTTTACTTTTAAAAACCTACAAGGACATGCTTCCACCAAAACCAGAAGCAAACATAAGGATGAGGCTTGTGTGTGTGAGTTTTGGGCAGGGAGAGGTAAGAAAGAGCTGAGATAGAGAAGAATAAAAGACTAAGGTCCATTACATCTTTAAAGAGCATCAACCAGAGGATGCCTTGAGAGAGGGCTATAAGGACAGAGCAGGTGTTGCAAGGCTCTAAACCTCTGTTGCTGCTTCTCTAGTTCCCTCTCTTGATCTCCTTTAGCCTCCTTTTTTCTAGAACAAATATATCTAATTTCCCTGAATTTTCCTCTGAGGCTGCATTTTCTGAACCACTTTTCTGTTGTTTTCCTTTCATATTTCTCTCCTTTGGTATTTCAGTATTGCACATCCGTGTTCATTCCTTCTCTTGTGCATGCTGTAATTCACAGATGCTATTAGAGATGACAAACTCCATCATCAATTTTTCTTCCTAACTGGAATAATCTACAAAACTGCACACAGCTATCAAAGTGGGACTGCTGATAGTATTAGATGCAAACATAATTAAGACATTGTTTATACAAGCACTGAACTGCAGGAGTAATTTTACCTGCACAAGAGCTATGAACTTGTCCATTTTAATAGGAACACTTTTATTGTACTTCATCTGTTATTCTAATTACCAACCATATGGCTAAAGATGAAACATACTTGGTTAATGACAGAGCTGTAAAGATATTTTCTGTTTCTTACTCAGGAGCCTGGATTCATAGTTCATTCTTAGGGGCAAAGGTAAAACTGAGTTTTGCTTTTGCATCCATGCATAATGCCCTTGAAATGGCTCTTGAACTGTGATTGCAAATTTTTGGTTATTAGGTGAATTATACACTAATGGGATGGCATATACAATGCTTGTGGTAACACATGCAATCACATTTCATTCATTCACTTTCTTTTAGAAATAACAAAGTAAAATTAAGCCTTTATGCTATACTCATTCAAGAGTTCTACTGCATAAGAAAAACTGAGGTCAATTGTTCATCACACTGTTCCTCAGAGAGCAAATACATTATTGACAGAGTCAGCAAAAACTCTATCCTCAGATACTGGGAGAGAGACTGAGTGCACACCCTAATTTATTCCTTTATCAGAAAAGAAAAAGCTTCAGAGGTTTCCCATTACATGCAACATGGAGAACAGCACTGGCATCAGTAATCATTAGAAGATGAGTGAACTTTTAAATATAGCTATTCTATATACTGGCTGTGTATGACAGTGAATGACATTTCCCGAATAACATTTGCTTCTTTTCTATGTCTGAATTTAGACAATTTTAATGCACTGTTGTATATTTTAATATATATTGTTTTAAAGAATCTCTTAACAATTTTCTAGATTTTTAAAGCTATATGGGCAAATTAAAAAAAAATAATTATTTTAATAAATATATATCAGTGCCTGAAAAGGAATTTGCAACGTTGACTTTACCAGATTTCACTCTACCCCGTTACACTGCTGGTCTATTTCATTCACCTGTTATTTAAAATGGAACATTCGGCTATTCTCATAGATAATAAAACATCATTAAAATGTCCAGATCTGATGTACATCCATTGCCAAATGCGCTATATCAAGAAACACTGTTTAATATGCGTTTCATTATTGTAGAGAGTGCACCAATTTTCTTAGGAATATTTCTGTATTATTGACTAGCTGGACCAAGACAGATCAAGATTTTTATTAAAATTTTTCCTGTTGGTTGCTAGGGGGAGAACCATAGTTCCTATTGGCAGGGCTCCTTGTGCTAAGTGCAGTACAAAAACAGTGTAAAGAATTATGTCTTTCCCCCAATCCTGATACCAAAACAAAATGAGAAAAAAACAGGTGAACGCTGAGGACCGTAAGACAAAACATATTGTTTCAAAATTACTTCAATAGTATACACAAAATTACTGGTGACAGAATACAATTTCATAGTTTTTACGGTTTCATTTGGGGAAGGTGATCCAAAAAAAAGTCAGCAGACACAACAGCACTTGGAAGTGTTTAGGAAGAAACAAATAGCTGATCAAGGTGGCAACATTAGTGGGGTGGAAAAGACACACGGGCAAGGTGCATCAACAGGTGTGTTGGGAGAACATGGGTTAAGATGCAGAAGATATTAAACAAGCTTCCATTTGGTGTAGGATCAAAGCAGAGCAAGGGGAAAGACTCACAGTCTTTCCCAATCCAGCTAAACAGTGGGGACCAAGTTTATGGAGCTCAACAAAAGGGACAGGGGCAACAGTGATGAGGAAAATGACTGAACTGAACAAAGAAAAGTCCTTCTAAACACAGGATATGAAATAAGATTGTTGTTGTAAGCAAAAATCTAGTTCTTGGATACACAGGTAGAAGAAAAAAAAAAATCAAAGGGGAAGGAGTAAAAGAAACTGAGCTAATACACAGAAGAATAGCCCAATAATCCGTTACACCTGTGCAGAGAGTGAAGGTGGTGTCCATCACTCAGCAGTGAGGGAATTCAGCACAGGTATACTCAGCTACCCCAGACACAGATTATGGCCAATCAGGCACATGGCAATTACAAGGCCAGTCCATCCCCACTTCCTTTTTACCTTCACAGGTACACTTACAGTAAGACTGATATAAAACAAAATTATAAAAGGTACCTGCACTTAGGTAAAGAACTCTTGTAATGAAAAGAGTAGGAACCTCCATATTATTATCTGAGAACACTTTCAAAGCTGTCAAAACACATGCTTTTGACCTGTAATGTTTGTTGATAAACACTTCACAGAATAGTAGCAGTTCTCAGTAAACAGGCTTTTTATTGCAGCTATACTGCAGGACAACTGGAGAAGAGAATATGGAAACAACTGGGGGCTCTTAAGGGCATTGCAACTGTTATGTAAAAAAAAAACAACTGTAAATGGATTTCCTTGCTGCAGTACACTTTTAGTAGCAGAGATATATACTAAGGTAGAAAACTATTTGTCTCTGACTGCAAGAGCTCTGTATTATTTTTCTCCTCTATGCCAGGGTGGTGACCTTTTGGATACAGCCTTAAAGAAAGCACTTTCTAGAAACAGACTATATCAGTCTAGAAGAATCTTAGTGTGTTACTGATATTATCAATCTCCTAAAAGACAAATTGATTACTGTCTAGAAAGAATCTCAAAATTCATTCATCAGACATATGCATGCATATATAGGCGCATACACATATTCATACACAGCATACATACTTTTAAAATTAATTTTACAATTTCTACAATTCAGGTTCATTTCTCAACACTGGTATATTTGTTCTTGTAAAAATGTTCTTTTGCACAGGAATTTACATGAGGTGGCAAGCAAAAAACCTGCTGTCAAAATCTTCACCGTCAGTTCAAGTGACACACACAGAATTGGCCTCCTTTTGCAGAACTGGAGTGATTTAGCCTGATAATTATCATTATATTATAAGCCCTTATTAGGTCTTGGCAATGCACACGGTCTATCTTTAGCCCAAGCCATTGTGCCAACTCTTTGTGTAAAAAAAAAAAAAAAAGTCTCTAAAAGCTGATCTTGTTACTGTAAATGCACTTCAGTACACAAATAAAATAGAACCTCATCTTATATCTGTATAACCACTGCCTTGAGGTTCCCAATGAGTTTCTAAATGTCATGTAGTATAACACAAATTTAATATAGTATAAAAAATAAATACCACTTCAAGTTACAGCCAGTTTACCCTGTGTACTACCACCCTGCTAGACATGGCAAGTCAAGAGGATGTGGTAAAATTAGTATTTCATGGAAGACCTCTGAAGAACTGCTTGCATTGGAAACACAGTGCTCAAATACTGAGTGTTTCAAGATTTCATTTTTGCCCCTGTGAGAGATAAGGGTGAACACACTTAAACTTTTTTTCATCATCAAGTGGAGTGTTATAATGATACGAGGCACTTTCTCAGGCACCCTTCTGTTCATTAGAGTTTGGTCTAAATTAAATGCTTCCAGTAGCAGACATGCTCCAGCAGCATACTGAAGTGACAACCTCTAGATGAGAACTTGAGCCTAAGCATTTCTCCTTGTACACTGCCTGGCAGGTAATGTTACTGTACCATGCCAAATTCTGTCCTGGTTAATTATGTTTTGATTGCCAAACGTTCTCTCCACTGCTCCCTCACTGGACACCACTCTGCTCCCCATCTCAGAGGGCTGTGTAATGTCACTGGATTCTAGCCAGTTCCTGTATTTCATTCCAGAATTAGCCACACCAAAAAGTTACTTACACATTGGGCTACAGTAAAACTAGGAATTACAGAAATGTGAAATATCACTATTCTGTCAGATTACAGGTTTGGAAGTGGAGTGAAAATATACAGCCATATTTGAGTGGCATATCATAGACTAAATAAACCAAGATTATACACAGTACAACAGATATTGAATCTGCATAATCTGCATGTATCTGTATCTAAGCACAGGATGTGCCAAGTTTCTTTTGCTCACTGTACAGAAGAGTCAAATAGTCCCTTAAGAAGTAAATTTGATGCAGTATAATTTGGTTATAGTAGAAGGATTAATCTGGGAACCCCTCTGCTAATCATTAAATCCAATTTATCACAGCAGATACAGATCTATAGAAGAGTGAGTTTTCCAAATCAAATGTGTGCACATAAGCAAAATTCCCACCTTGTGAGGACATAGTACATTTTTCTAGGCATTGCAAAGTTCCCAGATCAACCTGATTGTCAACGCAGGTCAATCAAGTTATAATTGACTCTAACCAGTACTCCCTTATCCTGCTAAATATTTCACCTGCATCCAAGTCAGCCTCAAAATAAATGCAAGTTTTTTTCTCCTTCATATGAAAAAACCCTCACCCCAAAAATCACAGAAAATCACTTCCACTCAGATGGCTACAATAGGAAAAAAAAAAAAAGCCCAGTCAGTACAAGTGAAAGAAAAGCCTGACAACTCCCATACAGCAAGGTTTGAGTCAAATGATCACAGCGAGCATGCCTGTAACTACACTGGCAATGGAAATGCCACTAAGGGGTAGGTGCTTCTCCATGTAACCAGGCAGCCTCACTCACTTGACACCAAAGGAGTTCAGCATTGGTGAAGAGAAATGCAACTCCTTACATTTTAGCTCAGTGAAAAATAGTCCTGCTTTCTCTTTCCTTCACCGCCTGTCATTTTGCTATGTGATCACCCATGATATTAAAAAGCAGAGGAAGAGCTAAATTCTCAAAGCCAACTGCTAAATTTAGCTACGTCTGTTAACATGCCACATGCTCGCAGAGACAAAAAAGTTTATAGCGATGACAGGTAGAAATAACCACAGCAAAGAGTAAATAAACCCAGCAGCAGACCCAGTTCTCCCTCTTGACTGCCTCCAAAATCAGCTGCATCTACAAGGAGGAACTGCCAAACCACCCACCATTCTATGAATGTCTTTCATCTGCTTTGCAACATGGGCAGATTCCAGCTCTTTCCTTCCAACGAAGAAAGAGGAGAAATAGCACTGCTACACATACATGACGATGGCATCTGTCAGAGAGGCCAGCGCAAAAGGAAAGAGCAGAGACCTCGGCCAATTCCCTGCAGGGTATAGCCACACTGCTGTTGCAGAGGTAAAACAAGCTTGCCCTGACCAAAGCTAGCCTCAGGGTTGTAAATGTATCTGGAATCATGGGAAGGAAATCCATGATCTCCCAAGGTCTCCCATGGAAGTCATTCCTCCCCTCTGGTCGTTCAGGGTTTGCCCAGAGCTGTACCTGAGTTAACGTGTCCTTTTATGTCTCTGGGGTACAGAAGCTGCCACAGCCTTTGCCTGCTGAAGAAAACTCTTTCCCAAAATTGGGTACATTGCTCCAGCATGGTTGCCATGATGGGGAACACTTTATTGTCCCTGAGAGCCTTACGTATGCCTTGGGGACAAGTTCTTTTGCAGACTTGCATTTACTGCTTTGTTTGACTTTGTTACCTCCAAAGAAATAAACAGCAGACAATTTTTCATCTTCCAACTAACTAGCTTTTGAAAATACCAGTATAAACATTATAGTAAATCAATGAGTTATGCTTGTTAAGCTCCCAGTTACAAAACCGATTGATTAGTATGTGTTGGGTGTCCGTGTCCAGGTTCTCTTGCGGGTGGCTGCAGGGGGTCTCTGTGAGGAGAGGCGGGGGCTGCCCTGCGCTGGACAGGGCCGGTTCCAGCCGGTTCCGCAGCCGCCCCAGCGCAGGGCACAGCTGAGCCCCTCAGCCACGCTGGTGGGGCCTCTCTGGAAACGTGTTTGAGAAAGGGCAAAACGCTGCCCGGCAGCGAGGGGAAAGCGTGAGGAAAAGGGTGAGGCTCAGCCCTGCAGCACCGAGCTAGGAGAAGCGGGTGGAGGAGGTGCTCCAGGGGCTGGAGCAGGGATTCCCCTCAGCCTGTGGGGAGACCACGGGGGAAGCGGATACCCACACTGCAGCCCCTGGACGGCCCCGTGCCAAAGAGGGCTTGTCCTGAAGGACTGCAGCTCATGGGAGGGAGCCGAGCTGGAGCAAGGGAAAAGTATGAGGAGAAAGGAGCAGCAGAGAGGAACTGTTAAGGGCTGACCACCACCCACCATTCCCCATCCCTGCTGCACCGCTTGGTGGGAACGAGTTGGGAATGAAGAAGCGGATTTGAACCTGGGAAAAAAAGGGGGTGGGTAAACAGTGGCGTTGCAATTTGGTGTTGTTTCGCATTACCCAAATCTATTTTAATTGGCAATAAATTAAACTAATTTTCCTCAAGTCGAGTCTGTTTTGCCCACGATGGTACCTGGCAAGTGAACTCCGTGTCTTTACCTCGATCTATGAGCTTTTTCCAACTTATTTCTTCCCCATCCTGTTAAGGGAGTGAGAGAGCAACTGCGTGGGCATCTGGCAGTTGGCCGAGGTCAATCCACCACATAGTATTAGGTGGCAAATGTATGATTACAAGAGTGTAGGGCCCTCTCTGTCAATATTACATGAAGTTTTTCTGGTCAACTTCTGTTTCATTTAAGGCTCACAGAAGGAAACTATGTACAAGAAATCCTCCAAGAAACAAACCAATAATGTTTGGTATCTTTAACTGTCAGAATGCTGATGAGGCTGGTAGCTGTCATCATAACTGACTTATTGAGTTCAGATGTTAGTAAAGAACTTAAAGCCTTCTGCTGTACAAAACTCCATGGCCGAGACAACATGGCACCCGTAATGGCATTGGCATATCCTGATTTCTGGGATCTTCTCTATAATGATGTGGTAAGGAGGCAAGAAAGCACCAGTTTTACCAAAACTTAATGATTAATAGTTTTAAAAAAACGCTGAAAATTATGTGACAAAAATTATTAAATTGAAGTAATTTCATTGTATTGTTTTGCTTCTTAGCTTAACTTTGTATGGGGAAGAGAGCCAAAGGAGAGTCATTAGTCTCTATACTAATTTGATACATTTTTTTACTTTCCTGGACAAGGCCAACTCTGCATGATAGAACTTTGCCTTTAAAAACTAGAGGAGTTACTTTTCAGTCTTGATAGCTGCTAGGATAAACGTTCTAAAACAAGAGATGTTGCTCCTGGCTGAGCTACTGCTTTAACATATTAGATATGTGAATTACGCTATTCCTCTCAATAGGGAGTTAACTCTGGGGACTAACGATGCCTTACTAAGAGTCAGTCTCCAAATGCTTTTAGCACACATGCGTGTAGAAGATGTCCATTTCACTTCTCTCTCATTTATGCAAAAAATTACTGCAACTGCACAGGCAGTTCTCCTACTAAATAGGAGAACAGCCAATTAAGCAAAGAATGTGAACAACAGCACATCAACACTGCATTTATATATCTTTTCTCTCTCTGCAATATGTCTCTCTCCTTTTGAAAGGCTGAGCACCTGTGATACAGCTCAGGGGGAAGCCAGGCTCCAAGGGGTCCAGTTCATCCCCAGCACAATGGCAAGCACTGCATTTTTTTTCTTCCCTTCACAAATCCAGTTGACATTTAGGAGGATGGAATGACAGTCTGAGCCAGTTTCTGTCTCTGCCTAGTGACTTGCACTCTCCCTGGGGCCCCAGTCCAGGTAGCTCTAACAGGGGGCTCTCTGTCTTGCATGACAGTGCAAGACATGGGAACTTTTCTGTTCCAAACACTGAGGTATCTTTGCAGGGCCACACTAGACTCCAGCTTTTGTCATCAGCAGGAATGCATGTGGACTATGCAGCCCTGCCTGCAGGTCCTAATGAAAAGTGTCATTTTGTCTTCTTGCAGAGAACAAGTCTGACACACTGGCGAGTGCCAGAAGCATACAGAGCAGCAAAGGAAAATATTTGAGGGTCTACATTATAACTCCTGCTCTATATGAATTCCAAGAATGGATATATGCAAAAGAAAAAGCAATGAGATGTGCATTTGACAGACGAGAAGAAGGGCACAAACATCTGTCACCTAATTAGCAGCTGGATGTGACTTGTTCCAGAGATCTACAGCTGAAAAGCCCTTTTTATTGGTGTAAGAAATGCATATATGTGCATTAGAGAAAGCAGTTATATCATGAAAGATTTTGGAAAAACTGGCCCTTTTCTGCTGAAAGCATCTGCATTGTAGGTAAAAGTATCATGTATTTAACCACCCGGGTAAGAAGGTAATACAACATTCCTGAGATCATCATTAGAAAACTTATAATTTCCTGAGGTACAGATAACATTTAGAGCATAAGGGACAGCCACTGGCTACCTCTTCAGTCAGGATGCAAGCAGGAGGAGACAGCCTTGCAGTTAGCAATGTCCAAGTGTTATCTTCCCGTGTTCTCAAAAACCTGCAGAGTTCATGTGAGTCAACACCACTCAGTAATGCCAACTGCCACAGCTTGGGGGGCCAAGGCAGGCTCCAATACAGAACACAAACCAGGGGCAGGTGGACAGGGCTCTCTGGTGCAAGATTCCTGCTCCTGCAGACAAAGCAATAAAGTAAAAATCGTTGCTATCACTGCCAGGGAAAATTTTAAGGGGATTACGAAGGACAAAGCCATTTTAACACTGTGCTTTGAAGGCTCACACACAGTGAGGAGGACTGGAGAAATCTGGAAGCAGATTGGAGCCTATTATTCAAGACTAGGAGGAGAGTATTTGACCATGCATACCACCACCCCAAATCTTATCTGCATAGTGTGCGCCTTATCTGCAAGTGACATTCAGTCTGATCCAGCACCAAACAACATTGTCACTGAAAAGAACTCCCAAATCCAACAACTTAGTGTAGAAAACTTTGCAGTCAGCTACACTTATGGGTTTCCCTCTAATGCAATCAGCAGAATTTGGCATATTGCAGTGTACACTGCAAGAGTATCAGGCAGAAAGTTGCTGCATTTGCAATGGCTCTCAGAGGAAAAACAAGGTGGTAAATCCGAGTGGTAGCATGGGAGTCTGTTCTCCTTAATTAGTTAAACAGACTGTTTGAAAAGCTTCAGGGAAATAAAGACTTCTTTGCTGTTATACTTCAGGCACTACCTTCACCATTATTGTCCAGAACCTATTGCATCATTCTATTAAAGCAACATCAAAAATGATTTAAAAAATCCGTAAGAAAATGCCCAAGCCAAATTGAGAAAAAATCCTTCCTTCCAACGACTTCTTTCCGAGACACATCTATCAATTGCCTGGAAAAAATGGCATTGTAATTCAATCCAAAAGTTAACAAAGCTAATCTAAATTCTACCAGACTTGGTAGCCCCATCAGGATAAAGATATAGCAGGGGTCTTTCATTAGAACTGCCAACCACTTGCCCTCTCTAACAGAAGATCTAACATAAGCCAGAAGTACCACCTGATCAATCATATCACATCCACTCTTGTATACAGTAGTTCTTTTTAAAGTAACCAGAGCCATAATCAATACGAATTATTAAAAAAAAAAAAAAGAAAAAAATCAAAACCAAGCCCTTTATGGTGTACC
The DNA here is from genome assembly GCF_030936135.1 of Gavia stellata. NCBI lineage: Eukaryota > Metazoa > Chordata > Aves > Gaviiformes > Gaviidae > Gavia > Gavia stellata. Next base: position 9,619,600 of record NC_082608.1, on the reverse strand, counting down.
TGAAAAGTAATAGGAGGCCACAGAAATCTGAATCACAAAGCATGTGTGAAGCAGATTTCTTGCAAGACATGTTGCCTAATAAAAAGTTTATCACAGTTGCCCCGGCTGGGTTCTCCCAGTGGCTCTCAGGTGTGGGCTCTGTCCCCAGTGGAGCATGCTGCAGTACTCCAACCTCATGACCTGGAACACTGTGGCAACCTCCACATCTCCAATGCAAAGGTCTTAAAAGCAATACCAAGTGGAGGAAAAAGTGCATATGCTGCCACCCCCCCTTGAGCATTGAACAAGACCACTCATACACTGCACGTCTCTGACATTTTCTCTACTCAGGAGATGAGAAACCCTCACTGCCATTTAGTCTAGGTGCTATTAGCATCCTGCCAGCTGCCTTGCTCAGCCAGCCTTCATCCAAGTGGAAATCTCCTTCAGACACAATTTAAATCCAGATTACCATCAAAGGCAGTTGATAAGTAACTGCACAAGAGTTTGAGTTTACTTTGTTTGCTAGATCTGGCAAAAAATATGAGGAGGCATAATATTTGAAATGCTATACATACTTATGTTCATCTGTTAACTGCTCAGTCACTTAAAAATCTCTGTATGTGCAACACGGTTTACAACTACTTGTATAAAGAAAGATTAATACAGAGCTATACATAGAGCACACTAAATTATTTCCTCTAATATTTTCTTCAGATATTAAGTGCGATCAAGAAAATACTTTCAAGATAAATCGGCATTTGACAGGGGAAAAAATTGCTCTTGAATCATGAATAAAAAAGAAAGGATATTATTAAGAAAGAATTGCTTTCAACTCTTCTAATTATGACCAAGCAAATACTCCATAGCCCCGAAATACTTTGGATCCATAGCAAGCCATGAGAATGATCATTCTGCCAAGACAGTTATCTGCTGAAATCTGAGATATAATTATGGTCAGTGAAACTTCTAATCTTGAAAGACCTTAGATTTAATTCTTTATGCTATCAATCTCTCTCTCTGGATTTCCTCCATGTTACATTTGGCATGATTAACTGTAAGTGGGGGATAGGTCCATGGAATTACGTGCGATCTGAACTGGGACAAGGAAGGATTATTCAGTGCCTCCTATAAGAGAGACGTCTTCAGCATTAACCTTAACCTCTTGTGTGCTGGGATACGAGGCAATGATAGAGACAAAAATCCATTTCAAGTGGCTTACCAAATACACAAGGCAGGCAGGGGTCTGAGCAAATGCCTGAAAGCACTGTGCAGTCCTATGCACACACTACACATTGCTGCCATTAAGTCCGTACTGGATGTTGGAGCAGTTTCATCAGGGGGAGCAGGATAGGCCAAACCAAGAAAGAGCAACTTTTCTAACTATGTCACTGGGATCCAGCCACTGCAAGAGATGACAGAATAGTGCAAAAATGACTGGATATAGCTGTGCTACCACCAGTAAGCCAGGCTGACATTCTAGGTAGACCACATTTTTAATCACACCAAAAATATATAGATAAAAACATTATATTTGGAGGAGCTTGCTGGCAGCAAGGACTGAACACAAGATCTGAGATAAATTATCCAGGTCTGGTATCTCAAACACTGTAGCAGACTCACAGCTCCATGTGGCTGGGCACCAGAGGACAAAGAATCACCATGTCTTCATGAGTTACTATCTGTAAACAATAAGCACTATGAGATGTTGACATGTGATAAATTATATTCCTAAACCTCATGGTTACAAACTAGAAGCCTGAAGCAGTATCTTGGATTTTGGAAAATCAGTCTAGAATGCAGGTGGACTCATATTCTCCATTCCAGATCAATCCATGAAGTCTGGACCCTACATCACTCAGGAAGTGAAATGCAGCCTTTGCTGGTAATGATTCCCACTTCTCTCAGATTTCAAACTATAATGGAAAAAAATAACCCTATTGTGATGTTACCTCATCTGGCAAAACATTTCAGCTTTGTCTGGCAGGCATGACAGAAATAGTTTTTGCAAGCCTATAGTCCGCCCTAACTAGAGTCTAAATCGAAATCTGATTTTATCACTTAATGACCCTTGGGACCATCTCTGATTTTTGCATCATTTTGGCAAGTGCCTTTATGTTGTTTCCACTATCCAACCATCCAACACATTGCACAAACAGCTAAGATGGCAGGGTGTTCTCATGACAGAGAATTTAAGATGGCAGAGCAACTTGGAGCATACAAGTGTATTCCAAACTGTTGCCATATGTTTTTTTTCCTAATAGCAAGAGAAGAAAGCAAGGGTTTCTTTATAAGAAAGATCCTCTATAAGTGGGTTATAGTCCTAGCCAAGCACTTCTGCAAACCTGCTTTAAAACATGAACTAAATCTTAAGTGAAAGTAATTGGCTTGTCTCCATCTAGCTCTACTGCACATTTAACAATACTAAAGCTAGGAAGACAGTGCATGGGGCACTTGGAGTCTCTGATAGATGCTTTTCACCAGAACAGCAGGGGAGAATAATTCTGGGGTACTCTTTCAGTGTTTCTTCCTACAGAATTATTATTATTAGTCTCTGCAGCTGTATTCTAGTGGGTCCTATTATTTTTTCATCTCATAAACACTACAAATTATTACATTTACAAATTTAAAAAATAATTTTTAAAAATCCTCACATGTTCTCATTCCTAATTTAAAATACTGCACAGGTGGGTGGGTGTCTGAAATTTTGTTCTAGCTATAAAAAAAAAATCTACTGGTCTTTTCTCTTTCTGTTGGGAGTCAGAGAGTGTCTGCAATCTGCACTAGATTGATTTTATATTGACAAATGCTGAATTATGAAACCCTACAGGTAAAACCAGGTTCAACATCAATGTAATTTAGTAGCTGCTAGAAGTGTGTGCCAGTATGAAAATACTCATCTTGGCAATCATGCAATAAAATAATCAATATTTAATATTATTACCAAATAATACTGGCAAGTTATATCTTTCAGTCATTTTATACATTCAAGTAATTCCCATATTTATTTCTGATAGGAGACAAAAAAGTTATAAATGAATTATTTAATTCCAAATATCCATTTGAAGAAATTAATTTTGCAGAACAATATAGTGTAGTATTTCCAAAATTTTCTCTCAAAAAGTAAAAATTGAGATCTTAGCTGCCGTGTAGGGTTAACTATTTTGCATCAGAAGAAAAAATGGCTCATTTGTAGTAGGAAGGTTATGATCATTAATCTGCATAAATATGTAGAAAGCTGTGTTATATATGCCTGTGCTGCACTTGCTGTGAGAGAAAAAAACTAACAAAACTTCATATTCCAGTGTTACGGGTCATTAATTTTTGAAAGCAACTATCTCCCTCTACTAAACCCCAACCTATCTCCTTTTCTCCCCCCTCCCTTCAATTTGTCAAACACGTGATGTCCTTCATGTAAATCTTAATGGATTTATTGACAAAAATGTTTTGGACTATTGGTGAACTCTATTATTTGCTGTGGGAGACTATTTATTACCTTGCAGGTGCTTCAGGGGGAAGTCCATTGTTTGGTGTGAAAGGGGAGCAAATGGAAAGTATAGTGTTCATTAAAATGGATCGCACAACCAAGAATCAACCTCTATCTCATTCATGTGGATACTGATTTTTTCCATTTCTGCTACACTGAACTTATCACAAGAGACTGCACCAACAGCTGCAACTATGATATTCAGATTCCTTACCAGAGCTGATGAAACGTCTCAGTAATTCAGTGTTTGCTTTTTGCTTCCAAGTGACAAGAATAAAATGCATTGTCTGCACTCACCACTTCTAACCACTGAAAGCTTATGTTCACAAAGAACAATTAATTTCTTCTCCTTTCTCACCCAAAAAGACACATTAGCTGTTTTTCCTTTACAATAAATTTAAATTAAATTTAATAGAAATCTTTCATTCCTACTAAAATACAAAACAAAAACCCAGCTATCAATTCTTTACCATATAAGCTTTTTTCTTTGGTTTCAACAAATAATGCCAAGCAGGGACTTTTGATGAAGAGTTAGTAATTCACTATCTTACTGTCAAGTACTATACTTGCTTTAGCTCCTGCCTGCAGAAATGTTAAGATATCTGTCAGATTCTAATTCTGAAAAAGAAGTCCCAACATTTCCAAAGTATTTCAGCCTGGACTGAAGCTTAATGCTGAGGTTAGCTCATCAAATCAGCCAACCAAAAGAGTAACATCCCTGACAAAGCAAAAACATTGGACGGTCACAAACAAGGTTCAGGTCTAGAAACAAAGGAAAAACACAGTGACACTAAAAGCTGGGATTTTCCACTGAAGAGAGGCAGGATCCTGTGGGAAATAGTACAAAACTGGTGGTGACCAATTATGGTTCTCCAATTCCAGACTGTACGTCACACATCCCAGCCTAGGAATGTCACAGCCAGTGCCTCCACGCTGGGGCCTCTCATTGCATGCTCAGGACTGAATGCCTTCAAAACTATCATCTGTCCCTTCACAGAAGCAACAGCAGTGCTGCACAGAGGCATCATTGTAATTTACAAACAGGTTTAGATACACAATCCGTCTAGCCCTGTCAGGCCACAGCTTGATATTAGTTAATTTTCCCTTCTGAAAACTTTGCCACAAGAGCTTTTGATGATGCTACAGATGAATCCCTGTGGCAGCCCAAGTATTCAGCCAAGTAAGATATCCTTAAAGTACAATGCTGCCACTCCTGCAAGCCTAAGGTAAACACAGCTCTAAACTCTGGACAATGGAGCAAACATCTCCTGGAATTTGGTTTCCGAATTGCCTGGTTGGCTGATTTGCTGAATATGAATGCAAGCCCAAAGGAAAACTCGACACCAGCGCTCTCTAGCAAAGGCTGCAAGGTAGCTGATAACTGGGCTGTCAACCATAAAGACAGGAGATTTAGGAGAGGAAAACGTCTATGCAAACACAAGAGAAGCTGATACCAGGTTGCATCCCTTGAGCTTCAGGGCTTATTTAAAAAAACAACAAAAACAAAGCCACAAAAACACAACAGTGTTTGAATCTGCTCATTTCTATAATCCAGAATAAAGTCTAATGGCAAACCCAAGCAGTGACAAGGAGCAGACCATGCAGTCATGCTCCCTCATTCTTCCGTCTCTTGGCCAGACAGACCCATCCCTTCTCTTTCACTAGCTCTCGTGTTCATTGGGACTGAATTTAGTAAGCAAGAAGACTTTTCTTTATTTTTGCTGGAGTAGTCAGCTGAATCATTTCAAAAACATTCAATTAACATCAGAATGAGCAAAAGGCAGGCAGGAGGAATAGGAATGAGAAGGTTTTTTCTTCCAGTTTGATAAAGTTGTTCGACCTTCTTAAGCTCTGTCATGTAACTTCACTCACCCTCAAATTATATAAACCCAGACACACATCACTGTTTTTCCAGTGCTTTGAGCCATTTTCCAAAATGCCTTTTTGCTGCTAAAAGGCTCTTCATCACTGAATAGTGCTGGTGAAAGAGAAGAAATACAGGTACCCAGGTATATGTGCATGATGATAAGCAAGTGAGTTAAAGGTAAAATTTGCATCCAGATTCTGCATAGGAACAAGCTCTACATGATTGCTCCTGGCGGGAGGAGTGTTTCTACTCACTTCAAATCATGGCCTGTATGAAGGGTGCTATTTTCAAACACTTTCACTCATTAGTTGGTCCTGGGTTCAGGCTTGATGGATAATCCTCTTTAAATAGTCACAAAAGGTACAAACTAACAGCTCCATTTACGCTTTTGCTGGACACCTTAGAAGTGGATGCATGCCATTACAAAAAACCAAACCAAAACGAACCAAAAAAGCCATAAAGAAAAAACTCACCTTTGGTGTTCCTTAAGAGGTTAGGCTGCCCATATAGACACTGACAATGGAAGAACAGCTGAGTCCTCAGGAAGAAAAGATGACATAGCACTCAAATGTCATGGGGAGGGGTGCCAGAAAAAGGACAAGAAGGTGGCTATAACCTTCTAATAAGTTTAAGGTCTGCTAAAAAAATTCAAGTCCTGTACCTGGTAACTGCATGAGAACAGGGCATCCAATAGCCATTCAGTGACATGGTGATTGACATGACCATCGTGTCTGGCAGCAGAAAGCAAGTGCTCTAAGTACTTCTCCCCTAAGAGAGGTTTACATCTTGCTCCTGAGCAGGGCTTTGCTGAGCTAAGCTATACCATCCCACCCAGCACAGCTCAAGAGAAGGAGGTCACAGCCCCAGCAATATTTTTTGATCATATTTCTCTGTGGAGTTATCAAGTCCCACCTTTTAAATCATGGCACTGAGAGCATAAGAGCTTATCATATTCATATTAATGGCATACTTAGTGCTGCCACCAGCTCTTTCCTATTGAACAAGTGCCTCTAAGCTCACAAGCCTTTTGCCATTTATCTGTTTGACTCTTAATGAACAGCAAAGTAAAAACTGCACCACTAGGGTACCAAGATACCAGAAACCTCCCTCCAGGCACACAGTCAACAAAACTGCTGAAAGTAGTGCAATGAACAGAGAAAAGCTTCAGACTCCTGTTTGAATCAGCTTTGTGCCTACCTAACCAGCTCAGAAGGAAGCGACCACAGGAGCAGTTAGTCCTCAAAAGAACAACCATTCCTCAGTCCTGAGCTGATCTCAGTGCTACCTTGACAAAGATCTTGTTGACAAAGCACAATAAGTGGCTGCTATTCGAAGTAGCTCCCTGAAGGAATGGGTGAAGTCCCAATTCTCATACCTGGCTGCTGATATTTTACTATAGGATATGTTGGTATCTAGAAAAGGTTAGAATCATTTTCAGAATACTCAGCTCCTGCTCATCTGCAAGAGACAGATTAATAGCGTACTGAATATGTACGCTACACATATTCAGTAAAAGAATATTTCAACATGTCTATTGTGTATTCAGGAGAAAGGCTGGAATAGAAATTTTCACACTCTTCTCCCTTGACAACACATTTTCCAGGGTCCCCTATGCTGCAAGTTCACATGTCTCAGAGAGAGGAGTAATCCTTCATCCCAGCTCTGAGAATGGCTAGATGCATGGGTTGCAGGCTGCAGAGCCTGCACCACAGCACTCTTGTCATATAATACTAAATCCAGAACAAGTTTGCCAAGTCAAAATGGACATCCTTTAAAATGATATCATATAAAGTGTTCAGTGCCATTAATGGAAAGGACCACAATATAAATTCAGAGATGTATATATCACCTATTGTACTTAAACAGAATAGAGGTATCTGCCCACTTGACAGCAGAATTTGAAAAGGTTACTATTGCATGACATATGGTAAGATACAACAGGGATTAAACTACACACTGCTACTGAAAAGTTTGGGACATGTTTTTAAAGTATAAAATGTAATTGTTCACCTATGAAGCCTTAAGTTTTGCATTTTCAAGTGCCAATTCCGATTTTATGTTCTGTCATAAATCTAAGCCATTTGTTCAGCCACATGGCCTCGTGCACAGATTTTAAAACATCTTTTTATGCAAGTGTCCAGCACATGGACTTTAGCTAAACTGAAAGACAGGAGCTAAGTAACACTCATAATGAGGTCATGAAGGTTTTATAATTCTTACAGTTACTCCTCCTTTGAATGAAACTATTAATGGAATTATAAAAAAATTAAAATTTAAGCATTCAGCTCACCAGTTGCTGCAGTTGTCCAAATGACAGCTTAGTATTCATCTACCATCCTTCACAGGTTACACAAAATTCAGGAGGTAATGTTAGATAGAGATCTAGAAAACTCAGAAAGTAAAGTGTTTTAACAGCTTCAAGCTATTTCTACATTGCCATGCTACATAAGTATTGCTGATAAAAAGAATGCCATATCAGTCTTTCAGCTAATAAGAAGTTGTAAAACTGAACTGAATATAAAAACGAGTATCTTAGTATCTGTCACTTAAGTATTAGCCTGAGTTAGTCTCAGAAGAAGATTAAAGTCTAATGAACTGTCTTGATCACGCAGATGTAATGTGAGCCCAACTCGAGCTTGTTTTGCTACAGGATTTTTTTTACATTATTTTTTTAAGCCTGTCCTGGGGATTTGTTGTCCTGATAGGAATTGTTGTTTGAGGAAACCATGTTCCTGGTCTCAGCTATAAGACTGTATTGGTCCTACAAAACCTAGGAACAATGTTACACATTTTTGAACACCAGTAATGGCACTTTAGAAGCTTGTTCACAGGCTGACAAAGAAAGAATCAAGATTGAGCCTTTTTTCTGAATCAGAAGAGAACAGAATCTTCAAATGCAATAGCAGCCAAGAAACTGATGATGCTAATCCTGCTCAGTTTTATTTCAGGAGTTGTTAAATAATTGTAGTACAAATATTTGATGTATCTAAATAGTGTAAAGAATTACCTAGTTGATTTAATATTTCTGTGAAATCTCTCAAGTAACAAACTGATAGAATATCAGCAAAAAAAGAGAGCAACGATAGAAAATGAGGAGATGGCAGAGAATAAAACAGTTTCTTTGCCTCAGCGTTGATCATACAGCTGTCCAGCATACAAGTGTCCTCAAAGTATTTTCTTCATTGAACAAAACCACATTTTATTCAGAGTATAGCTGCAGAGCCACTGATACACAACTGTGGTGCATCTGCTGATAAAGTTGGTTGACTAGCCTCTGTTAACTTCAGGTAAAGGAATTAGTGAAGCTGTGCAAAGAGGGAACTGACCCCCAGACTGACACACATCTATGCAAAGGCTAAAGATATATTCTGCTTCTTCAGCTGTACTTGATCCTTTGTCATTCCATTTTCATCACATTTATTATCTATGCTAGCTGCTATCAATACATTGATGCTTTCAATTTACTCTCAAGACAAATCTCCAACGAAACAAATGTCTGGGTGAGATAATACTACCAGGTGTAGCGTATGGGGAAGTAGGTAGCCAGAAGATTAATTACTGGGTTTAAAAATAGATTAAGAAAAGAAAGAACAAAATATAGGAATAAGCTTTCAACAGTCTCATGAAAAAACACTTTGTTACAGAACCTCTGTATATTCCATAATCATCAGTTATCTGGGAAATGGAACAAACATTCAAGTGTTAAATGAAGGTGCCAATGGCAGATAAACAATAACACAGCATATAAATCCTCAAGAGGAACATAGGAAAATGAACAGTGCAAGCAGTCACTTGGTGAAAACCCATGCTGACAAACTTGTATCATGCACAGAAAAAGAGTGACTGTAGACGCAATTTAGATAATTTCAAGTTTTCTTAGAATCTGTAGTCATTCTGAAAAAGTCGTGCAGTGTGACCAATGAAAAAAGCAAAGAGTGGCAAATACTTTCCACTCCTGAAAACTCCACCAACTGGAGAAAGCAATATTTCTTAAGGATTATATAGCAGATTTTGTGTCAAAAAAAATATATTGCTGTACCCTTGAGGGCTTCAAGATACCAAGCTGCTGTATGTGCCCCTTGACACTGTATCAGGACAAGCCTAATGCATAGGCTAGCCCTGAACGCTGGGTTTTCTAGAAGTACGCATAGACATGTTTTTAGGAAACCAGGACCCCAGAGGTGACAACAGACATGGATCAACCCACACCCAGTGTGAGGGATTTTGGCAATATATGTTCCCCAGAGAACATGGCAAATGGGGAAATCCTAATGCCATTCCTCCCAGTAAAATTACAGTTGTTCTTCAACTGGAGTTAACAAAAGTTCATGTAAAAGTATGCTGAAAGAAAAAGATGTTTCAAGATTAGTAAGGCTGTTAAGCACCTTTAAAAGACTCATGAATATATTAATGAGAGATACTGAAATGGAATAGCACTGTGTTTACTTCCATGAAACAGAGCATTATAGCAAAGGGTGATATCCACTCACAAAAGATAACTATCTATCTTTATAGGTGTGAAAGGCCTAGTGTATAATTTATACAGCATGGGCATCTTTTAGAGTAATGCGCAGTTTATGTACCTTTACAACGTCTTTACACATAAAAAATATATACAGCCATCTTCACAGTTAGAAACAAGGCATTTATGGCAAAGCCAGCAAACTTTCATGGAAGGATTATTCTATTTCCACATATTAAATATAGCAAAAAGGGTATTTAATGTGTACTATTTCTTTACAAACACAGCTTCTTTGGCTGAGCCCTAGATAAACCAATATATCTGTGAAGCAGATAATTTTATTAAAAGGTCAAGTATCAACGACATATTAAAAATGTATCCCATTTTTCAAGAGGGAGAAAAGTCCTAGCTAAGTGGTTTGTTCATCAGCAGCAGAGAAAAAAGTAGGTAAAGATGTAGCAAGAGACAATAGTAAAAACATCTTCTTTGGTTAGTGATGTAATCTCCTATTGACTTAGGTATTATTTTCCTATTTATATCTTCCCCTAGAAGATATTATCAGCTAGAAAGATATCGTTGAAGAGCTTCTATGCAGAAGCAGATTCCACACCAAGTATTTGATGTGCCACAGAATTCCCCGTTTCCTTTCCATTGCAGGTGCTGCTCCTAACTGACAACAGAGTCACAGAAAAGATCAGTCCTCCTCTTCCCTTGGCAAGCTGGAGATCTGCTGCTTAGGATCCCTCTGGCCACACGCAATACATCTACTCACCCCTCAGCTCTGCATTCACAGATTTTAGTATCTCACAGAAGCTATACACAATGACTGATGCTAATTTCTCTTTCTCACATGCAACAGAAGTGGATGGTTTTAGAATAGCAGACCTTGTGCATGCAAACAAATAGCTCCTTACTCATTTAGCCATAGTGGTAATTCAATTATCTATTTCCTTTCTTGCCTAGTTTGTGTAAGGTCCCCAGAATAAGGGCCCAGGCATTGCCAAAGACTGCACTGGTAGGGTAGTATTTTTAATGCTGTGTTATCCATTCAAAGCAAATACCTCAAAAGTTGGATGAACTGGGGCAGATTCCAATGCACACCATTAGTAAACATTTAAACATTAAACTGTTAACCAACTTACTTTCAGAGCTCTTACCTCCTAATCAAGCAGCTCCTCTTATAGGGTGAAACAGTATCACATTGTCAGGCCTAAGACAGGCTACTATGACCAGCTGTGATCCTTGCTGGAGTTAATGCCACTTCCAACGTCAATTACACCAGCACAACGGCAAAATACGTGAACACAATGGAGACTTCAGTATGAGCTGTCAAACCCCAAAGAGAAATCTATCTAATGCAAATACAACCTGATTAAATGACACAGAACTTGCTTATTCATCCAAAAGCTCACGTATTTGGATTAGACTTTGTACATGACTAAGATCTCAAAATAAACCTTGGGATAACACTCGATGTTCAAGTCACTGCACAATAAGACTTAATAACATATACGTTATTTCATGTCAGTAAAAACTTTCTGCTTTTTAGTAGTACAGACATGGCAAACGTAACTTCATCAGACAAAATACTGTTATTATCCATAATATTCTGGTATGCTCCTCTTATCAAGCAGTCTCAACTCCCAACAGCATATCAATACACGAGAAGAAAAACATCACTAGTAATTTATTGACATTTGTGACAACACGCTGATTGTTATTAACTGAAGAGTAAAAAAAAACAACCACCACTGATATCTTAACACCACTAATGTTTTCAACTAAATTAAAATAGAAGCTCTCTATACAACTCCTACACAGCTTTACCTGAGGATGCTGGGAATTCACTATCAACGATTACAGATCCAATGAATCTGCTGTAATAAATCCGGACATAGCATGGGATGGTTAACTTTGCTGACTTTCATATTCAAGTGAGTTTCCCTTTGCACTGAAGAACTCACTGTTAGGAGAAATCTGGTTTATAGCACTGTCGGGGGAAATACCAACACCATTAACAGAGATACTTGGCAATTATGCAGTGAGGGAAACACAAGAATGAAGGTGCAGTACTGGGCAGAAAAACAAAGTTATGTTTTTACATAAACTTGTTGGTGTCTTCCTCTTCTATTACAATTCAAGGCTCATAATTTCTTTACTGTGGTTTTCCACCCCCCTCTTCTTAACTTACTTGTTGTGTCTCAAGGCCTTTCTGCTACTCCCCACCACACCACATGGATAACAACAAAAGTGCTGCAAGTCCCACGGTGGGACAGTTTAGTCTCTGAAATTCAAGTTCGTAAGAGAGCAGTTCTACCACTGCAAACTTCCCCAGGCTGCTTCCAGGGTGTCCCACGCTACCCAGAACTACTTCTGAAGATGGAATACTAGTTCTGTTATATACAGCTTTTTCCATCCTAAGTGTCTGCTGACAATTATTTATTGAGTACTACATTAATAGTCTTCCAGAGTAATGTATGCCACTAAGTAATTATCAGAAGTAACAGAAAGGTTTAGGTCCCCACTACTGAAGTACAACCTATCATAAAATCTCAGAAGAAAGATTTTGAAGTGGGTACAAAATTAGCACAGATCCCTGTCCCCTCTCAGCTGCTTGGAGGAAAACATTTTACCTGCAGTCACAGAGATGAAAAACTTCTCTAGCATTTAGCCAAAGCAAATTACATTTTGAGATATAAGCTAATTTGTGGTAATCGGTTTTTACAAAGGATTAAATTGTTTCAAAATTACCAAAATGAGACATTTTGGTTTTTTTTAAATAAGAAATTTTTTTCCCCTTTCCAGAGTAACTTTTCAAAACCATCATGAAAATCCTGGTCTTCTACTGATCCAAGAAAAAAAAGAACACAGGAAGGAGATTGCAAACTCTTTCCCACCCACCTCTATTAGATACTGTTCTTAGATACAGTAGCTAAGCATCTTCTTTAACGTTACTACTGTAACTGAAATCTGAGCAAATATGCCAATGATTTCTAAGATACCATCCCAGGACTGTACATTGTAGTTGGATTCATCTGTATAACGTTTCTTGCTGCCCTTTTGCCAATGCCAACAGAAAATAAAGTATATTCTGTGTGACAAGAAGGGAATGACTTTGCCTTTGCATAACTCGTTTTCTGCCCAGAAAGTACAATAGATCAAAGGGGTCTTGGATGAATCGTCCATTCAAACAGAAGTATTAAACATATTACTAATCTGTCATTCCTTGTTCATGCTTCCTGAGTTGTTAGAATGTCTTTTTACTGACTCTATCCTCTCTTGGGTTTGGGGTTTTTTTTTGGGGGGGGTGGGTTTGGTTTTTGTTTTTTCATTTTTGTTTTTAAAAGATATTAAGTACAGAAGTATGGCAGAACTGCTTATATGTAAACCAAAAAAATTTCACGTTTGTCATTCTCATTTGACCACTTGACATATCCACAGTATTGAAAATTTCCAAGGAGAAGCCCATTTGTAATGCTGGAGTCACAAAGAATTTTAAATGTATAAACCAACACATGCTCAGAGAAGTAAATTATAGAACAAGAAATAAAACCCCAAAGTCATAGATGATGTCCCTCTTCTTCTGACAAGTATACTTAAATAAGACATTAAACTTCCTTATTCTTATAAAATGTATCAGGAGAGTTGTGATTAGCTTAATGGAAATAAACTATGATAGATTTTGGTTTAAAAAGATACAGTTTACACTGTAGGGGAAAATTATTTTTTCTGTAACATTTTAGTATAGAGATTCTGTAGAAATATGTAAGTCCCAGTGAGGACAATTTGACCAATAATGGTAATCCTACTATTTTTATAATTCTTACTTTAACTGTATTCAGATATCTAATACCTACAGAAGGAGGTGGACAATGCAGAACTTTAAAAAGGAAAAGTTTCAAAACACTGGTTTCCTTTTCAGTTTCCAAACCAGCATTTGAAAAAAAAATTATTCTTATAAAAACCTTTTGCCCTGCCAATCTAAGAAACTTTTTTTCTTGGACAGACTCCAAATGCTGTTAAAGTTGTGCATCACTGAGATGAATAGTGATGTAAAGGGAGTTGTGAATTTTATTACGAGAATGTACTGATGTATTGTCTAGGGGCAGCAATTAAGGACTGGCAAGTATTTCTATGTCCTAATTCTTGGTAACAAAAATTCAGAGAGCTTGAAACTGATACTTGGGTAGAATATAAAGTTTGATACCATGCACTTATTTGACCTGGAAACCAAGAGCCCGGTACACAATCCTAAGTCCTTATACACACAACCAGTCTCTCCAATCATAGCACACTGAAGTTATTTCTGTGCCCTCGAGTTTTACCTAGAAGAGCATCCTGCTGACATTAAAGTTCCTTTGCACAATTTGACATACTACTTTGATTCTGAAAACTCATTTTGCTGTCATTTCATCTATTATCCCAAAACTTCTTTGGGACTTAAAGCCTTTGCAAAAGCCAACCAGCTGGAAAAAGGATTTCATATCTTAAGAGCCACAGCCACACATGGGCCTGCCATGCCAGATGGCTTATATAGGGCACATACATTCCTCACCCTTCTGCAATAACATTTCTCTTTTCTGACAACCACCTCCTCCTTCACTAATATGACAATATCACTAGGCAGGGAACCAGGGAGGAGAAATAAGGACTACTGTCCACTTTAAATTCATTGCTTGCTCATTGCGTATTACTTAGTAAATGAAGCATAAACACATCCTTCACACAAAAACTTTTGAGGATTCCCCATGCTCTTCTGTAGATACCAATGCAACCTGTAAGAATCTGGCTGGTACTGGGCAAGAGTGAGGAAAGTCTAGGACATTACAGGGACGTTGCACAAATCAGAGACATGCAGTCCGAGTACCCGCTGCAAGACAGAAGCACAGACAGCTTTCATGGGGCAGTACGCAATAACCAATACTTATTTTGTTTCTTTTGGATTATTAGCGGAGAAGTCAACATATCCCACACACACCAGCTGTCGGGGACTATCTAAAGAATGCTTCACTGGGCACAGAACCGTAGAACTTAGGGAGAAAAATGGGCCAGTCCAGGCCTTTTCAGAATAAAATTGTTTCTTACACAGCCCCTGCCTATGGCTTCTGCAGTTTAGTTTTAAAAGCCCCTGACAGTAACAAAGTACCTGATATTCAGCTTACCTTTGCCTTTTTCTTAATTTCACCTTGATTCTCCTAATTCTATTACCACGTACCACACTAACTAGTGTTCACGCATGGCCAACTCAGCTACAGCTGGTCAAATTTACTGTGTCACGCACCTAGCGCAATTTGGGATTCCTTAAAATTCCAGTTGTGTTAGTTAAGCATTGCCTATAAATGGGAAAATACAGCTGCACTATTTTCACAGTTCTTTTTCCAATGGTTTGTGCTAAAGGAAAGACAGGATTTCAATTTGCGTTTACCTATTTCCACCTCTTCCCCCATGTCAAGTAGCTCAAACTACCACTGTCGTAACAGAAAATCCCAATGAGTGGAGAGAAGCCTTGCACTTATATCCCAAACACCACACACCCTCCCCCCACCCTACCTCCAGGCATCTGGGATAAATCTACTAGCAGTTTTGTTTGTGATACTGTTATCACATAATGATAGTGCATTTCACCAAGAAAAGAGCAGCAAGCAAATTTTAAAAAACACATAAATATCTGCATTAAAGTCATGGTAATGCATTCTAAAATGAGCTATAACAATTCTATGGTACTAACATCTCCCTCACTACCGATATAATTCTTTCACAGATTTAAGGTACGATTGTGAAGTTATGTGACATATCTGCAATGCAGGGAATTGTTAGCAACCCATTTTACAGGACAGGAGGCCAAGTGATGTAACCAGGGTTATATGGACATGCTGTATTAAAGCACAGATCGATCTCACGCTAACACCAAGCCATAGAAAATTTCTTCTTCTGAAAATTAAGTTACAAAATTCTTATAAATTGTACAAAGTGATACGGTTTAAACAGGTGACCTCTTACACTCATACAAGTACCTTGCCACTACACTACCAAGCCAGCACCTTTCTTCCTCCTTTTGTCTAATTAGCAAGAACACAGTAATCTCCGTTTTAGTACGCCAAAGGACACAGAGCACATCTCTGAGAGATGCAGATTGCGATAAGGTCTATTCCACCTACATCAGGGGACAGGGAGTAACTAATGTGGGTTAACACAGAGCAATCTTTGAAAAAAATCTCTAGGCATGCTGACAAGAAAATTACTTTTGCCTGAGGCAAGCAGGTGGTTTGTGGGATCTCCCCAATCACTTCCTTCACCTCTCCATATTTACCTGTGGAAAGAGGCTCCTCCATCAAAACAGCTGTACACAACAGGAGACTGATGTAGAAATTCAAGGCATATCAAACCAGAGCAGCAAGGCCATGCTGATCTGGCGAGTACTGTGTCTATTTTAGCACCACGCAAATTCACAAGATAGGTTATGATCTAACCCCGGTTACACAGGTTTCTACGGACTCAAAACTGGGCACAACAATCACAAGGCAGAGAGCCCACGGGAGGGAAAGGTGCAGCATGACGCGGTGCTACTGCCAAGGAAAAGCAGAAGGCGCCAGAAGATAGATTTTCATCACCACAAACGTGTTGGTCTTTTTGGTAACAAAAAAGTAAATAAAAATTATTTTTGTTTACCACAAAAGGCTTGCATTGAGACAAAAATGAATGAAAAACGTTATTAATGATTCAGTGGGGTGGCATTCATCCGATGCGAACTGTAAGTGTCCTTGAAAGCAGGCTTTATCCACCGCAGTACTCACCAGGCTACTTGTACAAAGCCATGCAGCCGCTGCGTCTTTCCTGGAAAACTGTAAGGCTTTCTCGTGCCCTCGGTGGCAGGCAGGCGGCATGGCCTCCTCCAGAGCACTCCCGAGCCCCCCTCCCAGCAGCCGCGTGAATTCAGTTAGCACAGGGAGGACCAGAAGACCATCTCCTTGTACAACAAAACTCTCCTGCCATCCTCACTGAGACACTACCATGTAGCACAGGTTGCTGCAAAGCCACTTAAGAACACAATCTTGAGTACGTCACCAGCAATTACTAAGATTTAGATGGCGGCACTGGAGCACAGACACCAAAGTACGTCACTGTTCGCGCCTCAGAAGGACAATGCCCTGTGGGGTAATCTCCACCTGCACACCCTCACCCCGGGTTTTGGGTGTCCGTGCCCAGGTTCTCTTGCGGGTGGCTGCAGGGGGTCTCTGTGAGGAGAGGCGGGGGCTGCCCTGCGCGGGACAGGGCCGGTTCCAGCCGGTTCTGCAGCCGCCCCAGCGCAGGGCACAGCTGAGCCCCTCAGCGACGCTGGTGGGGCCTCTGTGGAAACGTGTTTGAGAAAGGGCAAAATGCTGCCCGGCAGCGAGGGGAAAGCGTGAGGAAAAGGGTGAGGAGAAGCATGAAGAAAAGTGTGAGGAACAGCCCTGGGAGCGCCCTGCGTTAGGAGGGCAGGAGGCCAGCTCTGTGGCCCTCCTCTGCCCTGCTGACTGCACCCCTGGGAGACCACTGAAACCAGAGGTAAGATGACATCAGAGAGGACACAAATGAGTCTTGCAAATATAACAGAGCAGTAGGCTCCCATTTTTATCGTGGAAAACAGAGACAAAACTTATCTTTTCCCTCTGGCAGGAGCTGAGGCCTGGCGTGACACCATTGCAGGTGCTCTGCCTGGTCCTGCTGCCTTCCACCACCGCCACCACCAGCCAGAGGGACCGCTGCCAGTCCAGACATACGGACAGAGAGCTGGTGACGTTCAAACCCGTCTCTTATTTGGTAAGCTCCCCAAATTGTCACACTCTTCGATTTCTGCATCTTTCTGAAAGTAATGCATCCAAGAAGCAGACAAATGAGCACATCTTAAGATCACCAAACAATGTAATAAGTAATCATGAATACCTAAGGAAAGAAAAAGCAGTGTCGAAGCAAATTCCAGCACTCAAACACACTGAGTACTGTATTATACCACACACCACACCCCAGCAGTAAGAAAAAATGGCAAAATCCAGATTCAAAGGACACTTCAGTGTCTGTGACTACAGCTAAATAAATAATTCTGCTAATCAAACACTTTTAGCATAGTCACTCCCCTAGAACTATTTGCACAGCTCTGAACTGCTTGGGTGCTAGTCAAATGCATTTAAACACACAGAAACCAATCTTTTACTTTCATTTTTTCAAAATCCTTGAGAGATTATGTAATATTTAATAAACTACACCTAAGACTCCGTAATATACCATTCATATCTTTTACATTATATGGCACCATTTTTATTGTGCATGCAGTATTTTTAATTTATTTTTTCATTAAAGATGGCAATTGGTATTATACATTTTTACAACAGAGGAAATATTCACCTATTTTTCCTTCATGCAAATGAGATTTCCAAATATTAAAGAAAATTGAAATTTCTTTATAGATTTCTGATTACTAGTAGTATTCATTGCCATTGAACTGTATGGGGAACAAAAAAGGAAGGAACCAATTCACCGTATTGAATGTGTCCATAAATCTACTATATTAAAATTAAATTCAAGCTGTAAAACACAAATATATTTCACTTCAGGGAAAAAAAAAATGTGGGGGGTTGAGAAGCAGGATGAAATTTTTAAAAACCGTGTAAGAAAAGAAGTGATAATGAAATGCATAAAAACATAATAATAAGCATACTAGCCTATACTCATCAACACAGGGAATACCTTAAATCTGCACAGAACTGCATGGGTCATGATATAGTTCCCACCTATACAGACTATTCTTGGTAAACTGGGATGCCAAGGGAAAGTAGGATGCTTATTGGGAGGACGTTAAGACAGAGCAGGCAGTTAAACTGCACAGTGACCCCATGAAAAAAGGTGGAACTGGTGGTTCCAATTTCAATTTTGTAGCAGGATCCCAAGACTTAAACAAGGAAAGTAGTGCAAAGCAGCTTTGTCTCTTGAACTGCTCTCAGCTCACTGAACCCCAAAAGAGATGGACACCAGGAAAACGTATAAATGTGTGACTCTCATGCAGTTAGGTATTTTTGGTATTTCTGGGGTGGCAATGCTGCCTTCAGCTACAGATTCTTATTTAATACAGCGATTGCCAAACCTGCTGGGCTTTGATTTATCAGAGATGATCTCACAACTCTGCTGGGGTGGGTTCTTGTGCTCTGGGTGTTATAGTTGACACAATGAAATTGCATTTTCATCTGAATCATCCACATTTAAAGTATTTTTTGCTCCTCCACTTCCCTAGGATGTGTCTCTACACAAGAGCAGTTCAAAGTGTAAAGTTTGGTTTGGATGCCCCTGAAGTTCAGAGCTGCCCTCAACATTTAGATTCAAGACAGCTAATATTTGCCTAATATATCTTGACAAAATGTTTTAGTAGACTCAAATTCAAGTTTCTGTAAAGGTCTGTTGGCCTTTGTGTTGGTCCATGCCTATTTTCAAGGCCCAGCCCTTGAAATGTTTTTCATGTGCAGTTCAGACGCCAAAGTAGACTGATTACAGTTTCTGACTTTTAACACAGCATTGCTTTTTTTAAAAAAAAGGAATTTTACTTTAAAAATGCAATCTCTCATTTGCATAGAACTGGCAACAGCATGTATGTAAAGCTAAAAGAAAATGATCTGACCACACAAAGTTAATAATGTGGTGCTAGCAAGAACATTTAATTGATTTACAGTGCAGCTCAATATATAATCACTGTGCTATGAGTAAAGCTATAAGGTAGCACAACAGTTCTTAGTGGGCTTCCTCAAGAGCTTCATTCATAAGCCTATTAATTAGCTTGGGTCCTTCAGTGTCCACCATTCAGATTTAAATCACTTGTTTCCCATTATGCTGTGTACTATACGCTACAGGCCCATAAAATCAGGCATTAATATATCTATCAGCAGGGCTTCTGGAAGTCAACTTTAATTATTATAGGTGAAATCTTCCTAATCCTTGCAAACAAAAATTATTAAAATACAATGAAGTAGTAATTCAGGGATAGTGTTAAACACTGGAGTATGTTATGGTCAAATATCATAAAGTTTATTCCTCTTAGTAGGAAAGAACATTTAAGATCAATATATTTTTAAAAACGCCAGAAAACATGACAAGTTTTTTCAAGCAAATTCAGATAGTGAATTGATACATTTAAGAGCCTTTCAGGCTCTTTAAATGATGTATTTTTCATCATACACTTTCTAGACATTGTGATTCAGCTCACATGAAAAATAAGCCAGACTATATATATGGCTAAAACTGACAGCAATATTTACTTAGTAATATGTGTCATATGCACAAAATAATTCTATAAAATTCTGTTTAATTATTTTTAATATTTAGTTATTCATTCAAATGGAATACTTCCATATAAAATGAATTATTGCATTACTTAATGTCCTGTTCCTCACCTAAAGTGGAGCATGGCTTTGATTTACATTGCAAACTAAGATCTGCAGATTGTCAAAGTCAGCTTGAACAAATTAAAAAAAGCAAACAGGACAGGATTAAACAATGATATAACAGTTGCAAATCAAATGCTCTCTACACTCCTGTGGAATATAAACAGCTGTTTCCTGGGTTTTTAAAAACATACTGATTTAAATCTCCTTAACAATTTGACAAAATAATTTTATAGCACTTTAAAATATTGCCTGCAAATGAATCTGACAAGCAATAAAGAAAAAAATGTTCTCAGTACCACTTCAAATTATATTTGTTGTGCCACAAAACAACAAAATTTAGAATTTCACTTTTAAAGTAGAGCTACGTCATGATCTGTGACTTGTGATACCTAAAGGTCTTTTCCAATAGTAATGATTCTGTGCTTCTGTAAAAGAGTATCAGAGAACAGCAGTCTTTCAAGCTCACACCCAGCTCTGACTGAGGTTTGCATTTCTTTCACTTACATTCCTTTGTCCAGTGTTTAGCTGTTACTTATTTTTTCAATGAAAACACTACCACAGTAGCAAAATCCCCCTTTTCATCAGCCATGCTAACAAAAAAATACTAAAATTCAACAACATGGAATCCTATACCTCTAATACACATACAATAGCCTGTTTAGGGATTCAACCTTGCAAATTATCTATCAGATAAGGATTTAGGAAAAAAATAATAATTGATGCTGTTAATAAGAACTTCCTTATTACATTACATAAGATAGAAAAATATAAACAAACATCTCCAATGGCTTATATTATGGTATAAACCTTCCAACAGTCAGAGTTAAAATTAAAACCAGAGCAAATAGGCACTGCCAAGTTACCCCACTTAGCTGTTACTAGACTTCTTGAACTGTCCTGTGAAGCAGCTGGTGCTTGATGCTCTTGGGGCAAGGACATTGCCCCCCCAATACCATTGTTCTGATTGTCTCCCATCCTATACTCTTTAAATCCATCTTACTGGGACATGGTATGCAACAGCTAGAAAAAGTAAATAATTTAATTTTGTCACTTAAATGAAAACAGAATTTTTATCACTTAACTAAAAACTGTATTTCAGTTACAGTGAAAACAACTCATTGGGTCAGCACTGTGCTAAAGACAGTAAACCTTACAGATAAGAGGTAGGAAAATGCATATTGCACTATCTCTGAATTATAGAGGATGTATGGCATAAAAACACACAACATTTAGGAAATGCTAAAAAAAGACAAACTGAAAGAGATAAAAACCATCTCCTGCTAGGAAGCTTAATGCAAAATTCCCATAAATGCCAACAAATGATTCTCTATCAGAGTGTGGCAGGTTTGGGGCCAAAGGCAGAACTGTAAAAGATACTTTGAAGATTACCCTAGATTTTGAGATTCCAAAATTAAAACACTTCACAGTAGTGACTACCATGAAAAGTTTGATTACATTTTGCAAACCATGTATAATAAAGCTTTGTAAATTAATGTACAGAGGTACCTTAATCTATTACCCTCCTCAAAGTCAATGAAAAGCTGTTGCGAAAAGCCTGACAGTTTCATTCTAGCTACAGCACTATTAAGCAAAACACCTAGCAGATGTAGTAAATAAAAAACACATTTCAGTAGCTGACAAACCTCTCTTACACTGTGTACTAGTGCTACAGTTTTTTCTGCATACATATTTTGCTGTTTTCTTTCACATGTGATTGTAGTTCCTGTTCACTAAGAGCTTTGAAAATCTCTGGGAGTCTTAGAAAGCATAAAGTTATTAACTGGGTTGTCCTGTCAGGATAGAGACTGAAGGATAACTCCATCTTTACATTTGCCACATCCTATAACAGAAATATGCAGTTCTCTATTTCAGTAATTGCTTCGTTCAGGGACGTTGAATAACAGTTGTATTGAATATGCATCAATTTACAATATGTCAAAGCCTCTAAATATAATAACATTAAGCTCCAGCAACATTCTTGCAGGGCAATACTTCTTAGTAAACACTCATGGACGGATTTTGGAAGCTGTTTCTCTTTGCAGTAAAGAGCCAAGGCTATATATACTATCACTGTTCACAACAAACACGACCTAGGACAGCTGATGTTCCTTTTTAGGTGACAGCATGAGCTCTGTTTTAGAGCTTTGAAGAAAAAGCCACAGACCTTGAATTAGCTCACATAATCATTTTGATACTGCTGAAATGTATATAACACCAATGAGATACTTCACTTGTCCTATTCAGGTGGAAGAATCCTGAAGCTCGGAGTAGGTTGCATATGATTTCACATGCTTTCCATCATCACCTTCCACCTTTAGCAAGATCATTTACTGTCTTTCACTCTAAAGGTTTATTAATTTGATCAAGGGCAAAGGATAGGTAGTATGTTCCACCAGTTAATAAAGTTTATAAAGCACTAGGGGATCTACTTGGATGAGAATCATCACAGAAATGCAAGACTTAATCAGACCAAAACCAGCAGCTAATGCCAGAGAGATGTAAAACTCATTTAGAAATTAGAAGGGGTGGCTGAGCAAGCCGACAAAATTGAAAAGTTGTATTATGAGACACAGGTGCAAAGACTTTTAACCTAAGTTAAGGTTAGGCTTTTAAGGCTTAAAAAGAAAGTACTGTGAAATGCACCTGAGGTGAGTAGTTGAAAGGATTCTCAGATGCAATGGATGTGTGCTGATCGTAAGAATTTACAAATGGGCAAGCAGGAGGTTCCAGCTGAGAAAAAATATTTTTAAAAATATTTAAGCACTGAAGCTCTATCAACATTATAAGCTAGGAATTACAATAGAAGTGACAAAATTAGAGCGCTTTAAAAGAACAGTGTATAATCCAATGATGACTGAAAAAGTAACCTGCAAACCAGTCTGAGCAGACATGTGAGAGGTATGGTTGTGTGTTCAGAATGGTTCTAGACTACTAGTCACATGCAGACATAATAACAACATATTCATATGTGTAACAGCATTCATTTGTCAATAAAGCACTAATATTCAAAAGGAGCAAATGAAGGAAAACACTAACTTCACTGCACTTCAAGATAACTCCACTGGTTCAGGTGGGGTTTTTTTTGGTAAATAAATTGGGTGATGTAACAAGTGTTATTACAGTGCCATCTAGTGCGAACGAGGCATTTGAATGAAGATGGCAGACGCGTGAAATCTCTGCACCCACAGCACCACCACTGTCTGTCCAGGAAGGGGAAGGCCTCTCCACTGGGGCCATGGTAGCTAGAGAAGGCATCCTGCTTCTTGCAAGGAGTTAGGGGATCTGACTCAGAGAGCAATTAGAAAAGTATGTCCATTCTTGCTTTTGGGTGAATCGTCACTCTGAGTATCCACATCACACATGTAGCATTTTTAAGTATCTGGATTATGTGCTGGGCTCCTTTTTTCTCATCATAGTCACTTTCTCCTCCTTCAGTCACACAACTGAAAAGAGCTTTGTGCTGACAAACAGAAAATGCCCTGAACATGAAAAAATATAACTCTGATTTGCCTGAATGAGAAAAGGCTATGATCAGCTTAGCAAGAAATAGTCTGTGAAATACTCGCAACAATTCCCAGTTCATACAGACTGGTACTTGGGCTCTGGCCAACTTTGTACCTGCAACTGCTCAAGATATAGGAAGCCCATTTCTCTCATGATACCTTAAATATTGATGAGGTGGTCAATGCATCAGGTGACAAGCTGAGAACAATAAGAGAAACAGTGGTTAACTGTGAGTGGTCCATCTGTTAAATTCTGAAGTGAAACTCTTAGACTTACTGCACGACAGGGCTTTTGCAGACTCTTTGAGGAGGAGATACAAATCCCAGCTGCTCACAAAGCTACAAAGAAAGCCTGGTTAGTTACTGTGGATGCAGATGACCTTGGGGTATCTCAATCAGCTCCACAGGGGAACTCCATGAAGGAAGAGCCACTCCAAAATGCTGGCTTTGTTACAGAATTTTCTATTCCATCTTTTGTAAAGACAGATTTGGGTCCAAAATGAGAAAGTCTGTTGATATCTTTGCCATGCAAGTGACAAATACTCATTAAATCCACAGTAGTCTCCATGTGAACCCTAGAGACAAAGAAGAAGTTCTAAGGCACAGCTGCCATACCAGCTTCAGAGCAGCTGTGTTCATTTAACTTCCTTCAAAATTATACAGTCTTGTATAAACTTTGTAGGCCGTACAGAAAGGCATAAAACTTCCTATAACAATTCTGAGATAATTGCTTTGTGACACATGGGCTGTCCCTGCTACTTCACAGGGAAGAGCACCCAAAATGAACGTCTTGAGCAAGTACAGGAGGTCCAATTCAACCAAGAATGCAGTGGAAACACCTTCTCCTAGCAGGACTGTATGAACAAGCTTCACTCTCTTGCTATACCCCCTGCTGCTCACTTTTTGGTGTCAGAGCTCTGCAGCCTGAGATATACAGGCAATGAATCAAACCTGCTTTACATGAAATGAGAAAATTCCTCTTGAAATCACAAACCACAAATCAGGAGCAGTACACTTGTCTCCTCTCCTGCCTAGACACAAACATGCACCCATACACATGTCCACTTTATTTTATAGGAGAAGTAAATGATGCAATTACTACCTGCCTAACAACCACAATGCATGCAGAAATGTTTTCTATATTGTTTTACTTCCTTAAGGTCTTTCATGGAATGATGACTCATAAAAATAATGGATGGGCCTAACATGGTTTTGTTGCATGATCTCAATATCCAAAAGCCAAAATAAAGAGAGAAGACATGTTTGTTTGGATCTCTCTGACCCTGAGCTGGCCAAAGACTTGTTTTAGGCTCTGCTCAAACTACACTTGAAACTATCCTTCCTGGATGCAGGGAAGAAATCCAGCATTTTTGTTCTTCCCTAGCTCCTTCCACTTAGACATTCTGTATACAGAGGTCCCACATAAATCCCAAACCCTTTGTTTTGCCATTTATAGCTCCCTAGAGTCATATTACAATAGCTTTGATTAAAATACAAGCCAAGTGAGTAATTGCAAGCTTTTTAATTTTATAGTGTCAGTTTGTCATTGTAATGGATATGTTGGAACACGGAAGTCTCTTAATGAATTAGAGGAAATGCATATTTAGAAGGACTTAAAATTGCCCATGACCAGCAACCTCATACACTCAGACAAAAATAAGAGAGGGAGAACAACTTTTCTTGTCAGTGATACAAACCCCCAACAAAAATGATGAACTGTATGTCCTCCTGACTGCAGCTCTCAAAGTGCCCTGTGGCTTCATCGAATATCATTAAGCAGAACTCTTGTATACTTATTTTGAAAAGGCCCTTTCATCCGTATGTATCCATAATGCTGGAAAAAAGTTATTTTTACAACAGAGTTGAACAGAAAATAAAAAGGAAAACGGTCAGTTAATATTGTTTATCCCCTCCAATCTGTAACATCTCATCTGAAAAGAAGTAATACTTACATTTCAGGAATGTTTGTTTCCGGGAAGCAGATGCTTGTTTTCCCTTCTGCGTGTTGTTCATCATTCAGTGTGTGTTTCACAAAAGACACAGTGAGAAGCATACTGTAATGGAAGTGCTGGGATACCATTTTCTCTGTGAAGATCTAATGAGTAGATCTAATCACACTTGGACTACCCCTCTGATAAGCAGAGTAAACCCAAGTATCATTAAGGAAACTAATAAATTTTTCCTGACGCACACTCCAAACAAGTAGCAAATCCATTTTGACAGATGTTGCAAATAGCAAAATACAGGGTTGGATATTTTTTGTTATTTAAAGGACAGCAGAATAAAATAATCATTAGGGATTTGCACACATAATATAAAAGTAATATTGTCTAGTAGAGAGCATTTCATAAAGGAGGGACCCACTCCATCTCTGCTACCAGTCTTTTAAAGCACCAATATGTAACAGCAGAACTACAATGTCACTGCCGCAGTCATGCCACAGAGTATTTATGAGTCATTGTCAATACCACTAGCTATTATTCTTCAAATAACATGTACCAGATTAAACTGAATTGTAACGTAGACCACTTTTTCGTTCCACTTTCTGCATGAAAATTACATACACGTGTGCACACAGAGTGGTAAATGCACAAATGAATGCAAATTTTATCCCTTTCAGGGAAAGCATTTCTAGGCATTGGAAAAGGAACACAGCTTAAAAAAAAATAAATTAAAAAAAAGAAAAATAAAAAGAAGAAGAAAAAAGACCAGAAACAAAATGTTTTTCCCCATATTCCAGAGCTACCAAGGCAGGAGCAGGGCTTTCTTCAAGGCCCATTGCTCCCCTGCCTGTGTCTCTTGGCGTATACACAATTCAAAGATTTCTGGGTTTGGTGGTCTCTGCTTTCCATAGTAAAGCAATTTCTCCAGCTGAAAAAAGCAGAAGATAACACCACACTAAGCTGTTTAATGCAGCTGTAACTCTTGCATAGACTTCCTTGGCAATTTGCCAAGTTGCACTGTCAGAATGACTCAATTTTTTTAACTTAAATCCTCAGACATGACAAGCACCTGCAATTCGTAATGATTAGAAAGTTGGAAGTATTCAGTAACTCTTCTATTCCAGCCCTGAGATTGTAAGCTTACTCCACACTCCAAAGATTTTAATAGCTTTTCCTTAGCATTTATGCACCAGCCTTTCAGGAAAGCGTTTTCCATTTCTGAGAGATGCAGCTCCGGCTGGACCTAGGCAAACAGAGTGGCAGGGCAGAGTGACACTGAATTTGGAAATAGGAAACACACATTTATGCTCTGCATTTTCTTTCCATAGGGCTCCTTACGCAGCGACTAAGTATACTCCAAGATGATGTCATTCTGCTACTTTCTACCCACATCCCAACCCCTTTGTTTTGGATTTGCAGCTCTTTTATAGTGTCAACACCACTCCAGTGTAGCCCCCAAGTTTTACTGAAATTGCTGATGACTACATTGAATAAGACTCCAATTCAGCAAACACTTGTGCACCCACTTGATTTGAAGTATACCCATGGTCCAGTTGACTTCAGTGAAGTAAAGCATATGGATAAGTGCAGGGTAAGGACTAAGACTGAATGCAAAGTATGTTTACCGGATACTGCCATAAAATCATACTTAGTATTGCTTTACTTATGGTGACTAAACTTAACTAGATTTTTGTCCACAGGAACATCCACATCCACACATCTTACACCAATTACTCTGAGCAAAACTATTCAATACAGTGTCTGTTAAAATTATCATTTCACAACCACTGATTTTGTAACTCTTGCAAAAATATCTCAGTCCCCCAGTCACTTTTATTTGGCAAACAATTTCTAAAATAATAAAGGAAAAAAATATACTTTAACAAATTTACCTCCCTTCACTTGCATATGGTTTTCTGCTAAAAATCAGACCTTTTCCCAAAAGCAGTATGTGTTTGATAAGCATAAATTGACTCTTCTTCATTTTTTTAGCATAGGGATGTATGTTAAGAAATAAAAATGCAAGCAATTGTTCCTCCTGCTTGCTATTCATTGCTCAAATAGTGAAAGTCTTTTTATGAATAACATGAATTGATGTTCTTGTCAGTAGCAACAATATTTACAGAATGTATGTTACATTAAAGAGGAAATTGAAAGTAAAGATGTGATTCCGCCAAAAGAGACATTGAAACATGCAGACTCTCTCACCCTTGCAAAGTCTGCTCACCTTTTGTCAAGATGTTTTGCTTAGTATTCATAAACCTTTTGTATTTGATGTTGACTATTTAAATCAGTTATTATCTGTCAAAGTGGGTCTCCGCAAACATTTGTGATATCAGAAAGAAATAAACAGCAAGTTATTATAAAGCATAACAAAAACCTGGGATTTTTCATAAGCTATAGAAAGTTTCCCCCATTCAGCTAAGGAGGCTCCTTGTAGGTAACAGAGAAAATGTTCTGAACGTGAAATACAGAACTAAAACAGCTAGTCTGATTCACTAAAGTCTTTCAGTATACCTAAGGAACTACTATAGGCTCCATTAGCATAGCAGCTTAATGCCAAATGGTATCATTAAAATTAACAGAGAGCTGATCACAGTGCAGACTATAAAGGTCCCATCAATATCAGTAAGCACAAGAGGAAACCTCATCTGAATAAATGTATCTCCACGATTTTCAAGCTGGTGGAACTATGGTGCTTAATTCCTTCCCAATATTCTGTTAAAAAAATAAAAGTTCATTTTCCATAAAGTAATTCCTGAACTCATGAAAGGCGAACGACACATTCAGCACATAGTTCTTAGGTTGGATAGAACATGATCATATTTTATTAGATACTTGGAGATCAATAAACACACTTCTAGCCCAAGTGTTTTACACCCCCACAGCCACTGAAAGTACAACCGAAACTCACAACTCATAAAATCCAAATTACATTTCCTTTCTCCATATATAGAAGCATGATGCACCAAAACATACCACAAAAAAGTTAGAATCTAGCTTTCTTTACAATATCCAAAACATCTTTTTGAGATGCTCTTTCACCAAGGGAACAGCGGAGGGAATTCCAGAGCCAGACACCTGAGAGCAGTGTATTTTGTCAGCAGTGCCCTCTCCTCTCTCAAGGAGAAACCAACCCTCTTCCCAAAGGAAGAAGGGAATCAGTTAGTTCAGGAGACTGCTGAGGAGCCTTGCACAGACTCACCATAGAGAAAACTAAGTGTCAAATAGGCCCTTTTAAACAAATACTTTGAAATTGTGGACTTGCTGGCACAGACCACTTAACAGAATTTACACAGTAAATGTTAACAAAATACATCTCTGGGTAACCAATTCCCTCCACCCCAAAATACCGAAGCCAAGTAACAGAGTATAGTGAGTAAAAAAAATTAATTAGGAAAAAACCCCAACCAAACAAACAAAAAAAAACCCCAACAAACCCCCAAAAAATGAACAACAAAAAAAGAAAAGAACAAAAGAGGGTACCTGGAGAAAGAGGGAAGGTGTAGTTATTATTTTACCATACTGTATTTCATCCAAAAAAAGCTTTTTCAAAAGACTGCTGCAAATCTAAAAAAAAAAAAAAATCCTAATGATGCTGAATATATGCAGTAGGGGCCATGCATGAATGGAGAGATGATGCCTTTAACAGTTTTTTCTGTTATGGCTACATTCAAAGCAGACAATTATGCAAATAAAAAGAAGGAAAATTCTGTAGAGGAAAATACTTCTCTCTCACAGGAATGAAGATGAAAACAGTATTAATCATATGGCTCTGGAGAATTTGGTATTAAGCACTACTAGTAACAAAAGATAAAAAACAATAATTCAAATATATTTCAACTGTCATATACATCCATTAATACTCTTTTTTCTAAAATCTTACATTTCTCATTTCTTTCCTCAATGAAATAGAAAAATGGCTTACGAGGAGGGATGGAAGGCAAAGAAAGCAAATCAAATGGAATTGGAACAGGTAGGTAAAAAGCAAGCCATACTTCAAGCCAAGACAGCTTCTTGAATGGATTTATATTATTGCATAACTGAAGTATTGTGCCACGATTTTGGATAGATTTGCTGAGGAGTATATTCCCAAAGCCAAACGGAAAATGCACAGTTACCCAGAAAATAACATAAGAAATTGTCCTAACTTGTCCGTAATAATGAAGTTGTCACGCTACAAATGCAAAAAATTTATTTCAGTGAAAACAAATTTTTTTTCCTTTTTTTTTTTTAAGTATGCCTCAAAACGTCATGCTTTTCAGCAGACAATTTCCAAAATTGGCATCGGCAGGCTCATACATCTCATGGCAATACTTGGTAAACCAGACTGATGCCAAAGACACTCCCCCTTTTGGTTGAAAAAAAGAACATAATTTTCTTCTAACTGGACAGTGAAATGTTGCACAAGTCAAATGGTAGGACACCTGCAGTCAGTGCAAGAAACAGGAGAGCAACAGTAGAAAAATCATGCTACGTTTTTATTAATAAATCTGAAATGGAGAGTCAAACTGCCCTTAATTAGAGGGATAATTAAAACATCATCCAGACATGAAGGTTCGAACCCCCTTTTGTATGAAACATTTGACAAATATACTCCAGTAAAAACACCGTTCTGTTCCTACCAGCACTTCTGACAATGTTGTATTGGAATTCTACCTTTCTTCTCTTCAGTTCCTCAAGCAAGGTGTTCTGTCTCAAAATCAAGACAGATATCTGTACATACTCTCTCTCACCATCAGCCCTGCCAATACACCTAGACATGTGCATCAGTAGCGTTCATTCTGCACACTGAATCTGGCCCTTGTTCACATCTCATCTTCAAATCGTGCTCTCATTAACCCTCCGATATCTCATCCCTTTCACTGTATCCATATAGATACACATGACTGAACCTGTTATCTCCTTCACACACTGTTCTTCAAGTTACACTGTAAATTGGGACAGTTTGTTTATATAACCGTCTCCCTTTCATATGCTGCTCACTGGCCCTTATATTTCAATAAACTACTTATCCAACAGAAATCGTACAATGGCCTTTCTCAAAACTTACCTGAAATCCCCATTGACCAGAAATCTGTATGTTGACAAGTATTTGGAAAAGAGGTTTTCCAGGACTTTTCATACAGCCTGAGTAAAAATTGGACATTGTCCAAGAACAGTTCTTGCAACAGAGAACACAACCACTAATTCAGGAACATGTTTCTGTTGTACCAAACCTAATACCTGCTTTATAAAAATATGATTCCCCTCCTACCAAGCTGCTGACCGATACATTTTGTTTCTTTTCACTGAAACTTAGTATCATGCTGTGTTTTCATGTTGAGATGAAAATTGGAAAATAGGTATACAGGTTTATTCTGTCATCCTGACAATCTGTTTCTTCCTTGTGATATTTTAATCCACTTTCCATACTTCCAACATTAACAACTTCTGACAAACTTTTCTTCTCCCATTAAGATAACAACCTCATAAAAGACCTTACGCTATGTCTGAGGCTTGGAACATGAATTTATTTCCTTTTATCACTTTGTACTAAAAAGGAAGAAAATGAACTATTATTAAAAAGGGCTTTCCTCCCCTCCTTTTTAATTCTCCTTAGAAATAACAGTTTCTTTTCCTTTTATCTTTTCATTCTGAACTACAGGTACAGTCCTATTACATCACTTGCTGATGCCTTTAAGCATAATATTTCAGCTCAAATACATTCCTTAAACCAATGAAAATTAATTAAATTAGTAGCTGCAGGCAGAAAAAATTAAGTAAAATGTAGAATAATACAATTCTTACACATTTTTCTCTGTGCAAAAACATTAATATTCTGTGCCTGACATCCAAATAAACAATTTTATCCCACTAAAATGAAATATCCATATTTTAAATTTTTTCTTTACTTATTAAAAATTAAGATTTTTTGAATGACAGTATTCCAAGAGAAGAGGTAATAATCTATTTTCCCACAGAGAAAAGGAAGGCAGAGAATTCTCATTTACATTTTAAATAATTGTACTGCTTACAAAAAATACTGGTTGTCTAGGACTGAAAAGTGAATTTCTTTCTTTACCCACAGAACAAAACAAAATCTACAGTGGAAAAAGTGATCTGCGTTTTTTCACACATACATTTCTGCTATCAATGTGGTATTTTTAGGAGCAAGAAGTTTGTACACATCCTGGTCTCTGCTTGAAGTATGACTAAGGTCTTGAATTTCTGATAAATAGAGTTATCCACCAGAAACAAGGCTGAGCACACACACACATTTAAAATGAGACACTGAATATTCAGTAACATTGTCATCTGAGAATATGCTAGATAAAAGTGGGATTTGCATCAGTTCTTATTGTTAAGTATTCAGCATCACCTCCAACATACTCACTTATAGATTCTGAACTATATGTTATGAACCTTTCCCAGTTGACCCACAACAACAAAAAAAGGCATATTGATTCAGAATAAAGGTCAAACTGCAGCAGAAATTCCTTAGGCAAATAAATTGAGAAAACGAGCTTTTTGACAACTGCTATTTCTGTAGCTTCAACAATCTAATCTGTGATAGCTATAAATCCAGGAGGAATTAATTATTTTAGTAAGTAATAAGGTTGCATTCGTGCCGTGAATGGCATGCGCTCACTAGGTCTAGATCAGGCAGTAGTCCCAAGGGAGATTCCACTGTTCCCTCTATCTTCCTCCAAATTATCTAAAGGGAAAGGGGTTTATGCCATCTCCCAGAATTCATTTTTCCTTTGAAAAATAAGGAAAGATAGAGAATACAGAACAAAAATAAGAAAAGCTTTCAGACTTGCTTTCCTTTGCTCCTTTCTGCCTAAAAGTCTACCTAATTACCTTATTTAGTCACAGCTTCTAAGCACCTTGTGATTTTTCATGTATTAACAAGGCACATTTTAGACAAGGCACAGAGGCAAAGCAAATTGCCCAAGCTGCCTGCAAGCCCGTGGGTTTCTCAAACTCCAGCCTAATGCCATAACCAGCAGGCCATCCCCTGGCTTTGCAATAGCCAAGAACCCAGGGCGTTTTTTGAATGTTCATTTTAAGTTTAATTTTCACATAGCTAATGTTGCCTACAAGAGAACACATCTTATGTGAGAGTGTGGGGATCTTCTGCTGACAAACTCAGCTGATGACAGCTCTTCAGAGTCCACTGATAACATGTCTGTGGACAGCCAGAGACACCTTGCTGGGTATCAATGCACAGCATTCATCACCCCACTGTCAAACAGGGCCTGGTGTAGTGAAAGAAATCAGAAAATACATCCTGGCCAAAATTAAATCAATGGCAAACACACGTTCACTGGCAGGCCCCAGATTAAACCTCACACCTGGAAGACCTTCCTTTTGATTATAAGACAGTGTTTCTGGAAAGCTCTTTTTTTACATTTTGGTGGTGGTAGTCTTTTCAAAGACGGGGGGAAGCATCTACCTATTTCAGATGATGTCACATACATGAAGTGAGTGAGCACACCTCTCTTCCTAGGATTTGAAACAGACTAAAAGGCAAAATTATTTCCTCTTATTTTTTAATTAGAATTGCCCACCCTCCAGCAGGTGGAAGGACACTGCCTGCAGGAGCTTTTTTGTTGGCTAAAAACTTGGTTTATATAATCAGCACGGTAATTAGAGAGTTCTTTGCTATTAAAAGGAACTCATTACTGCTCTATTTTGCTGATTGATCATACTCACGAAGCAATTTAAAAATGTAAAAAGCGTTCTGTGAACCACTTCAAATCTTCAATATGAATATAGAGAAAATGTAACTGACAGTTGTCTTTAACTAAACTCCAATCTATAATTCTCTAGTAGTTCAAGGAAATCTAGGTGGAACTGGACCTTAAGTCATATATTGTTCTCTGCAACTTGACAGATTTCCTTTGCAAGGGATGGGGCCCGTTAGATCAAGTAAATACTCACCTCAGATTCTGTGGCACTTTCACAGGTGATCTTGCAATCAGACAAACAAAGCAATGAAGTTCCTACACAAGTAGTTGTAGAGTCATTGGATTCCCCTGGATGACTCTACAACTTGCAGTGATGCTGCTCTTTTCCCTGAGGGCTCCCGGGTGGCTTGCCATGTCCATGAAGTCCTATTAGTCACATGGAGAGATAGCCTTCTCAGAGGCCGTTTGAAAAGAAAATCACCTTTACTCAAAATTAATGAATAGCATGGATCTGAAACTGTTATAGAATTAGTTACTTTCAACTTTGTACTCTCTGCCAAGTTTTCTCATGCTTCAAAAAGAACTGATAAATTATCCAACAATTTCTAATATTGAAATGCAAGGAGGAGGGAGAAGTATGAGGGAGATGACAAGAGGGTGGACACATGTCAACTGTTCAAAGAATTTCCCTTATTCAGGGAAATCTCAAGTGAAATTCTGTCTCCAATGAAGTCAACATACAACTCAATGAGCTCAACAGTGCCAGTATTTCAGCCTTGACCTACTGTCTTGAACTCCATCCTCTAGTGCTTCCAATAAGCAGTCTGTTCCTTTCTCCCTGACCAGCTCAGGTGCCACTTCATTTCCAAGCTAGCTGTGGCTCTGAGGCTGACCCTATTCTTTTAGGCATTAAAAAAAAAATTATTCTCCCATCCCCATGGCAATCCAGTCTGGTATTTATAGGCTCCACTACAGCACCAAATCATTTTACAAACTGAAAGGACATCACTAGTAACTGAAATGGATACTTTTTTTGACAGGGATCATAAGTAACTATGGCTGACCCAATTTAAAGCAAAAAGCAGACTCCGGTAAGAGCTGGGTCAGGCCCTAAAATCATGCAGAATGGTCACACAGTGCTTACAATAGGAAAGGAATATGGATTTCAGCTCAGACATTTTGAGAATCAGGGTAGGTCACTGTTCTGATGGGCGTGAGGACAACCATATCACTGTTCATGTACTTCTGTGTAAATTTGATGGGCACTTTATGAGGACAAGTGATCTCCACAACTTACTCAGATGATTTTCATTCTATGGTCCCACAGACACACTCTCCTGACAGCATTAATATTACCTATGTGCTGTTTCAGAGCAATTCCTTTAAGATAATGCATTTCAATATTTAAAGGTCTATTTCCCTACTCTGTTCCGTCATGTTTCCATATTTTGAAGAGGAAAGGATTATACTATTTCATCCTTGCTCTTGTTTTCTTAGTGCATTAAGTATTTTTAGGCTCTTTTTTCCTTCCACAAAACTGAGCGCTTGTAACATTCATTGTGCTTTAAGAAATTTATTCTTGCTTTCAAGCTGCAGAAACAACTCTTACTGAATATTATTTTTAACTTTCTTGGAGATGGGTGATTTATTTTTAATTGCTTCTTTAGGTCAGGATGCTGCTTACCAGTGTGCCTACATTTACTGTGTTCATTAATTTAAGCTTTTTAAAAAAGTAGTATGTCAAATCACTTTTTTCCCCTGGAAAGGGAAGTCATGGCAGATAGAGAGATCAATTATTAATCAGCATTAACCAAAAGTAAAAAAACCCAAGAAGCATCTTAGACTCAAGTGCTCGAGTGAATGAATTTATACCAGATCATACTTTTCCAGCAGAAGTTCTCCTAGGAAATTAAAGCACAGGGAGATCAGGGGCTAAGTCCTCAGAGCTATTTAGGTCCTTTATTTTTATTTCAAGGCAAAAAAAACCCCACTTAAAATTAAAAAAAAAGGAGGAAAAAATAAAACAAGAAAAAAACAATCTCCAAGGTTACACAAAGATGTGCATGAAAACACAGATGACAGCCAGCTCTTCCAAATATTAAACTCCAGTTAATCCAAATCCCGCTGTCCATCCCCTCAAAGTTAATAAATTCATATATTCATAGAAGTACAGGATCCTAAACCCACCAGCATAAATCGTATCATCTGCAGATTTCAGTAGATGCAAGTAAATACACCCTTTGTTATTTCCTGCCTTTTAATTGAACAATTATGAAAAAAGTACATACAAAAACCCTGGAAAAATCCCACTGCTTCTCAATCCTACATATTTATTACATGGATCATAGGGGAGAGCTCATAAACATCCATAAAACGATTTATAGCCTCTTCTGCTAAGAAGCAGTGTATTGAAAAAAAGCCAGTCCAGAACTGCCTTGAAAATGTGATGCAGTGATCTTGTATTCACTATGTTTTATGTAAAGCATAAAACTATCTTTTAACTCTAACTGATAACATTACTTTTGGTTTTTTATCCTGTATTTGGGAAAGTAAATTTGGACATAATAACTATCACACTGCTGCTGAACTTTCTACCAGAGAATAAAGTCAGTATACAGACAAGAGTTCATCCATTTCTACAAAAAATAGTATAACAAATAACAATTGGGAATTAAACTCTCCTAACAGATTAATTCTAACTTTGCATAACTAATGTTCAAAACCAGATACACTAACATCAGCAAACCCTGAGTGGAGCCACCACGCATATATCGGTGCGAGGAGTCCCCCATTTAACCCTTGCAGTGAAATCACTGCCCCAGGCGGTGCTGCGTGTGCAGCTCTGCACCCAGCTACAGTCAGGCTGCTACAGATCAGGGCAACGTCGATACAATAGCCTATCCCTGACAGCAGGCTCTGCGGTGTGTCAGATGCCCTAGAAAAGAGTGCACAAACCATGCTGAAACTTTTCTCAATAAAGATCGTCTTTCACTTTGAAGTACAGCATCAAACCTAGAAATGCAGTTACATGTGATCCTGTGATATGCTGCTGAGCACCAACCCTTTCTTATCACTTCCATTTCCCCAAGCTCTGCTTCAGATCAGATCCCTGGAATCCTATGATTTGTCAGTCCTCATCTGTCTACTATTGTTTCCTGATTTATTATATTTTTAAAACTAAAGTAGTGCGGGTTTGTTTGTTTAAACCAAGGACAAGGCTGTTATGGAATGAGGGTGAGCCCATTTTAACAATGTAAACAGAATTAATTACTTTCCTCTCTCTTTTGTCAAGTTCTTTTCCTGCCCTTCAAGAGCTTGTCAGGACACACTTCTGTGCAATATATTGCTTTATTTACCTTTCCTTTCCATTTTAGTCAGCTTGATGCCATAGGCAGTTTTCAACTGGACAAATCGTATTTTCTTATTTTTCTAAGAAATCTGTTCAAGCATGTTCTACAGGATCCATGGTTTTATTCCAGTTTCTCAGCATATCTTCTGTCCCCCTCAGACTATCTTTTCTTGCCTGTTTTAACTGCTGTTTGCCTAGTAACAGGCAAGTCCCTTCCTTAGAAAATGTCACTCATGGACCTTGCTGTATGAACCAAGTATCTGAGTGTGAACCACTCTGGGAAACCCATGGGCTCAAGCCTGTACTAATACTTCTGTGACCTGCTCATATTTGGCAGAGGCAGAAACCAGCCCCTTCAAGTCCACCTCCGCCCCCCTGGTCATGTACAGCTCAGTGGAGTCTGGGGTTTGTCTTTCCTGTAAACTGGTGGAGTTTCAAATTAACAGGATCATTGGCACTGGGACATCCTCAGAGGAAACTTCTATCACCCAATATGGGCAGCAGTAAAGTTCCTACATCCCAGCGATGCTGCAAATACTGCAAAAATCAGCAACGGTGCAGCCTCCACTTTGCTACTGCAAGTTCACAACCATGCATTAGAAGTCCCCAGGTCCCCTTGTAACCAGGAACGTAGCCGGACGTGTTCTTCTCAGGCAGCACGGAGCAGACTCATGCTGGTGGGTTCAGGAGCAGTGCTGGCATCCCGCTCGTTACCGTGCTCATATATCCAGGGAGGTGGTGGAGTCACCATCCCTGGAGGTGTCCAAGGAATGTGTGGACGTGGCACTGCGGGACATGGTTTAGTGGGCATGGTGGGGTTGGGTTGGTGGTTGGACTTGATGATCTTACAGGTCTTTTCCAACCTTAGTGATTCTGTGATTCTGTGATTCTACTCATTGCTACAGGCTGTACTAGGAAAGAAAGGAGATACGGTAAGAAACCTAGATGAGAGTACCATAGAAAGAGGAAATCATAAGCTACAGCAGCATCATTGATCTGTGTAAGAAAAAGCAGAGCTGAGAGCATGTGAAATGCATTTTCCCGGAATTACTCTTTCCAAGAACTGAAAGCAGAGAGTGAGACCACAGATCAGAAGAGGAAAGCCAGCTGAAAAGTCCTGCTTCTCCAGGAACAAGCAGCAGGTCATTCTTCTGAAGACATTAGGGAGAAGTATGTCAGTCCAGCTGATAAAAGGAGATTAAGGGAAGAGTCAGTAAATGAGAAGTTTTCCATAAGTCCACACAAAGAAGCAAGGAGACAAAAAATTGCAAAAAATGGCTCATCTCCCAAGTACCACATGTTAACTTTGTGCCAGTGGTCTTGTTTTTTTAATAACTAATTTATTCATTACTCCAGACTAAAGTGACTTTTATTACCAAACAAGTCTACGCTGTCAGCTGAACTGATTTCCTCTTTTATCAAGGAGTTTTTAACTCATGGACAGAAGTCAATCTGCACCAACAGGCCAAGTATCGGCGCTGTCCCCAGTGTGGCTGACAACAACAGTGCTAATGTGACCACTAGGAGCTGTAGCTTACCTTGGGGAGGTATTCTGGTATGGCACTGTGGTCAATTTTTCTGCAAAGACACACCTGAGAAAAGCATTTCAATGAGGCTTATGTTGCTGTTAAAGAACGAAACAGCATCACCCTGTTCACACTTTTAAAAGCTTCTCTGCTTATAGTGTCCCCAGAGTGAAATTCTGAAAATATAAAGCAGCATTTTAGAATCCCCAGTTTTTCCTGTAGCCAGCATCCTTGCACGTACTTGCTGTGTCCAGCAAAACACTGGCTAAAGTGAGCCTAGACAGAATACAGATCAACTTTTTTGCTCTGAAGTATTATTTATTTTAAATTTAGATAAGGAATAAATTATTGCTAGTCCTGCTACACTACATTCATGCTGATCTTTTCATGCTATTCTTGATACTAAAGAAGGTAGTGCTATTTTTTAAAGATTTTATATGGGGGGCATGAAGGTGCCCTACATAAGCTAATGATGGCAAAGGGACCTATCTGTTTGGGATTAGTGGAACTGAGAGCTTTAACCCTACACTGCTTTCATTCTGGACTGTAAGCTGCCTGCCAACATTTCGCCTGCTCCTTTGGCACCTCTTCATACTCTTAATTTTCAGCACAGGTGGTAACGTATTCCTTTGGAAAGATGATACAGTTTGTACTATCTACTTTTTGAGAGACGCTTGCAACAGCAGCAACTCTTCTCCTTACCCTGCATAAAACTCATGAAAAATGGGCTCATGATCAATTACTAACATTTCTCTTATATTGTATTATCCATTTTATATAGCAAGGCAGCTTCCAAGTGCATCAGTCTTGTTTTAAGAAAGCCAGCAACTTTTTGCAGGGGAAGGCCATAATACAGAATTAGTGACGTGCCTCAGTGAAGGATACTTTGGAAACTAGACCCTTTTATAAAGTATTACCTTTTGTCTCTTCAGACTTCAGTACAAAAGTGAAAATTTCAGATTTCTTTTCTCCTCAGAAAGTATTTGTCTTCATCACAATGCCATGACACAATTTGTCACTGTTCAGCATAACTGCAGTAACTAAACCTATTTCAAAAGAAAGAAAAATGAAAGCAACCGTAGCAGTAGACAAAGAAAAGAGAACTACCATCAATGGAAAGCCAGTACCAGGCCTCCTTGTTCTAGCTAGTACAATTAGTATTAAATGTTAATAATTCGTATCTCTGTAAGACACACATAGTTACCACTGACTATAATGCAAGCTCCAGTAACACAGGATAAAATTATAGGCATGCATTTACATAAACACTGCAACTACACCCTTTTTCACCTCCCTTCACAGATAACCCCACGCCAACATCATTAAACTAATTTATATCCCTGGCTGGAGAAAAGCAAAAACCCTTCTGCAATTTTCCATTTCCTTTGAATGAGCTTTCAGTCATAATCTACGTTTTTATTCACGTTAACATCCTTTGCTAAGTTTGTATGTGTTTCAATAACTGAAATGAGTGTATTTGCTCTCGATTGCACGGTTCATTTCAGATTAGTGTTAATGTAACTGAACAAGCATTCCACAGAAACTTGTGACAAACAAGATTATCATCTGACCCCCTGAGATTACCCACTGAGACCCACTCGCTGAACTGTTTTGAAAGTTGAGTTTGGCAAATTGAGAAAAATATTTGCATATTCACTGACATAGGAGGTACCTTCTACTTGCATGGGCATGCAGTGGCTTTGTACAATAAAACTAATATTTCCTGTATCTACTGAGAAGCTCATGCATCCTAATATCCCACTGACCTATTTAACAGGCACACTGCGCGGCTATACCTGAATCACCCACCACATATCTAGATCTTCCTTCTCCTGTCACTTCCTATGATAGATCTGTAATTTGTGGTAGAAACGTTTGATATGAATCTCTAAATGACCTTGTATGACCTTGTACTTTGTACTACTAAATTTCATCCTAACTTTTAAAGTTTCCTAATTCTTTCCATATTATACTCTGATTTTTCCCTGAGTAGAGAATGTTTTGTAAGGTTGCCTCAGCGGATTTCATTAGTATGTATCTACTTCTTGCACCAAGGGTCACTAAAAACATGAAAATATGAAATATAACCAATCCGAAAACTTGGAGGAACTCCACTGGGAACCATTAGGAACAGGGTCAGTAGCATGATTATTCTCCTAACCATGCATAAAAAGACAGGAAAAGGCTCTTATTTATTATTTCTACATAGAAGAACAGAAAATAAAGGCATCACATATAAAAAACAAGCAGATAATAATAAAAAAAAAAATCTTTTGCATTATAGGCAGGTTTCCACAAGCTACTACTGAA
The DNA here is from genome assembly GCF_030936135.1 of Gavia stellata. NCBI lineage: Eukaryota > Metazoa > Chordata > Aves > Gaviiformes > Gaviidae > Gavia > Gavia stellata. The sequence goes on along the minus strand of NC_082608.1, from coordinate 9,579,092 downwards.
CCAAGTGCTTAGTAATAGTCACAAGAACATTTAGATGATTAAGACTACAGTGTGCAGTTAGCTCAATTCAGGTACCCATTATACATGTATTGTTCTTGATTCCCTGAGGCACACAGAGATCAATACCACAGTTTGAGACCAGGGCCAGCTTTTTTTTCTCAGCTTGATATTTTTAAACTGGATGGTCCCTACAGTAACACAGACCTGCAGCAATCCAGCTGAAACCAAGGGAGATACATATGTTGCAAACCAGTTACAATTTATTTTAGAATCAAGTCCTACAATTCAACTTAAGCATTCAGATGAGAAAAGGCTACAGGTGAAGTCTGCACGCCTATCATAAGGGGGAGGAAAGAGAGAAAGTTACGACATGTGGACACTTTCATTGCATTAGCTCTTAATGGTATGGCTCTTTATTGACAACAGCTCCAAATATTACAAAAAGCTCTTACTTTGCCATTATCTGCTGCCTGCTGGTTTTAAGCTGGTTAGAGGCCAAGGTCCAACAACCTTGCGTCAGGGAAAAGGATGCAATTACAGGAGAGTCTAATGATGATCAAGATCTGTACTATACACCGTGAAATTGAGAAGAAGTTACTTCCTTTGTCATTCTTTTTATGTTACCCTTCTTACTCTGGCACTTCACCCAAGCCAGGTTTCATAGTGGTACATATCTACACATGTAGTAGCAGATGAGAATTTTTGGCCCTGCATCAAGCAGCATGCTTAGCTCTGGTGCTACTATTCCCTTTCCCTACTTCTGCTTTTCTTAGTCCTAGAAAGATCTCTATTCTGACTAATCAATAATTAAGGTCCTCTGAAATGTTATGAATGTTCTATTTTTGTAACATTTAGGCTTAATTGTGCAACTGTGCGAGATTTGTTAGCAATGACAGAAGAGTAAGTTGTTCCAGCATGTACAGCTAAAGTTTGAAATAACACCTGGGTTTTAACTGACAGAAACCATGACAGTTCCATTCAGCAGACTGAAGAAGAGGCAGTTGCTCCAAACCTCTTTCTATGTACAGCTGTGGTGAGAATTTCTCCCTTGCCCCACACAAACATTGTCAGCTGGGCATCTGACACAAGATGGAGTTCTTCAGATGGATTAATTGTAATAAATATGCAAACAAAGCAAAGGAAGTTTGGATTCTCCTTTGTAAAGCTTTGCAATTTTTAGTCAAAGGTGGTCACAAAATTGAAAACAGTTTGGCTTTGTTTCCATCTGCAGGTATCATAAAAAGCAAGGAATATTTAGTAGTGGAGGCCAGCTGTGAGTCAAACACATGCCCTTCAAGAAGTAAAAGTGTTAGCGATTTTTCAGGAAATATCAAGTGAGAAAGCAAGAGAAAGGGTGAAAACATTTTCCCTCAAACCCACGTTTGTACCGGCTGTCCTTGCTCCAGGCAACTTCATTCAGCCTTCGGCTGCTGCCTTGCCAAGCAGCCTTTGATGTTGCCCCAGGCAATTATCATCTAGCCTTTGGCTTCTGCTTGGTTGGACACCTTTTGTTGCCATTTCTGATTTGTGTGATCAGATCTTACCAATTTCACATATATATGACTCTTTTTGTCCATCTGGACAATTATGTAAATCTTTGATGTAATCTTAGGCTTAGTCTTTTTACTTTTATTTAATTCACTTCAATGGTTTTATTTTCTTTCCTCTCTATAATAGATGCAGAAAATCCCATTTTTCCTGCCCAGTAGAATGCCTCATCTGCTTTGATTTGTCTGTTCATTTTTTGGGTGGGGAGGAGAAATAAGCTTTCTTTGTATTTATCTCATTTTATACTCAAAACATTGAGTGCATGTCTGTCAGAGCCAGATATTCCATGCCCTTCTGCTCAGAGCAATTTATCTTGTCCTTATCAAGCAGGGACGCAACAGATTTAGAATAAGATGGCTGCTAAAGCTGTGAACTCCTGCCCATTACTCCTACATTGATAGCAAAAATAGTAATAAAAAGCTGCTATCAGATTTCTTCTTTGTTCATAATACTTGAACTTATTTCCTCCTTGACTGGGAAAAAGCTGAATTTAGATTAGACTGTAGCAGTCATCATTTCAACTAATTTGGGGAGTGGGAGAGGAATGTTTGACCAACCGAAGGTTAGTAGATTTTTTTTCTCATTTTTACTGTCCATTTTTGATCCTCACTTTTCATATACATCCCTTTTGATCACATCTTGTGACTTTTCAAAGTGATAGGCCAACTTCAAAGAAAAAAAAGTCTAAATATCAAAAGTTCTCCATAGTTTTAACCTTAAACAAACTGTATCACATACACAAATACATCTTCAAATTTATTTAGCAGCTTCCCTAGTACCATACCACAAAACAGAAATCACTGTAATGAATGTTAATTCTGCAAAGGAACTAACTGCAGACATGTGGAGCCACTCTAGCAGTAGGGTGCTCTAATCTAAATAGTCAACAAACTGGAAGACCTCATCTAACGCCTGCAGGCTGTAGACCCCACAACACACCACTACATTAAAGATATATCCTGTTTTGGGAAGTTTACACAAGAAAATGACAACGTATCTATACAAACAAAGATTACCATTAAATAAAATGTATGAAGTACTCTTGCTAGAAATAGCTTTTAAAGGAAAGGCTATATAGTGGAAAGAAAGCAGGGAACTCTTCCATTTTAACTTCCAGAAGCTTCTTGCTCAGTGCACTCCCAGTTCATGTATCTGTGCTCAGCCATGGCACCATGCAGGCACCAGAGCCAGACGCTGCCATCAGCCCCACTCTACGGGTCAGGGCAGCAACATTTGGACTGTATTTCACAAGAATGTCTAAATACTTCTAAGCAAGCAGCTTTCCCTCACTCGTTAGTAAACACACTAACACGAAAGTCTGAATGTTACAGTCACTTCAGTTGGAAGGGACCTTTTGAGATCATCTAGTCCAAACCCCCTGGCTCAAACAGGGTCCCCAAAAGCAGGCTGTCCAGGACTGTGTCCAGTTGGGTTTTGAATATCTCTGCAGATGGAGACTCCACAATCTCTCTGAGCAACCTGCTCCTGCATACAGCTGGACTGTGTTACATCATCTGCACTCTCCCATCTTATAGACATGAGATCACGTAACATGCCTCGAGGCAGGGAGGGCCATCACCTGGGCCACATGGCACTTGTTCGCAGTCATCCTCTACAGCGTGAAAAACCTCATCTTCCAGCGTCATGAAGCAGGACATATCCACTTTACTAACAACGCTCCACAAGTGAAGTTTGGTGGTTTGTTTGTTTTTGTCTTCCTGAATAATCTTATTCACGGAGAAACGAAATGATCATCAATGCAAAAGCAAAAGCAAATGCAAACCCTAAAGTCTCAGGTTTAGTAGCACTGACTTTTCAGAGCACAAAAATAACGCAAGATGGCAAAGAAAGATAACTTCCTGGTAAGATCAAATTGCTTGGGGTGACCAACATTTTAGCAAAAAGCCAGCCAAGTTCTGCAGTTAATATCTGAAGAAAACATAAACACAAGAATAAAATACTATGTAAAAAAAGGCACTGAAGAACCACTGCACATGCCCAAACACATTATAACAATACGCTGCAACTATTTCGTAATACTGCAACCCTGACATCTTATAGCTTTTGTATTAATGCAAATGAACTTTTAACTTACTTTAAAAGGACAGGAACATTAAGCAGTATAAATTTTCATGAGGCTAACACTCCTGTGAATGCACAAAAGCCATCACAGAAGCCTGTTTACATGTTTTACAGAATACTATATTGGAATTTAACTTTCAGATTTGGCTAGAAAACACTTGCTCGATACTGATGCTCGGGAACATAAGCCTAACAGCAGTTCTCAAAGAAACACCTACACAACACTGGAATATACTTAGTCACTTTAAAATTAAAATTACTCTTTTTTTTTTGGACTCTGATAACAGAATGTGGTGCCTTTTTTGTTGAAATATTTTCATGTTTTAACCATCTTCTGACCACACTGTAATTTGAAATCAGTCTTACGTCTTTAAAAAAATTTACAACCATGTTTTCCAAAAAAATCATGGCTACCTCATTTTGTCAAAAGTCTCTAGAGGTAGCAAGCACATTTTGCCAAACATCTCTGGGAACAGCAGAATCAGAAAAATACATCGTTTGGGATGAGGCCACATCTGCCCCGTCCCAAACATCTGAGCTGGGTTAGCAAATTCAAAACTTAGATCACTGTCAAAACTCAGAATCCTTAAAAAAACCCACAAAACAACAACAAAAAAATTCCCGAAACCCACAACTGATAACAGACCCTTCTACAAACACTAGCTCAGATCCTCAGTCTCATGGTGAAACACCAAGTATCTACAGCATACTAATATCCAATGGCCTTAGCAGAAACTCCTCTTGCCCCGTTAGAACTTTTTTGGTTCCAATCAGATCTTTACCATGACCATGATAATTTTGTAATCTGTTAGGGAACAGAAAATAAGATTATGTTTCTGTAGCTCTCTTCCTCTTAAATGAAATAACGTTTGTAAAACTTGTGCTGTTAAAATGGGTCTTACTAGTTTTCTCTCCCCCTGCTTGAATATTGTTTATTTCCACCTGTACATTGATTGATAGCCCCAGCAGTTTCTACAAATTACCTTTCCTGTAGAATATTATTATGGTGTCCTGTAATTACCACATCACTACTAACTACAGCTACCAACAGCACAGTGCGCTGAGTTAGGTAAATCATTATCTACCCAGGCTTAGATGTCACAAACTTGCTGGGAAAGAAAGAAATTATAGATCAATACTACTGGAACTGGAATGATCCATCCCACTTAATTAGAACTACCATATTTCCATGCATTTCAGACAACAGTTAAAAAGATTCAGTGAATTACTTATATGAAAAAGTCAAACCCTTAAATAAATCTTAGTAAGGCCAGACCCTAAACTACCACTCCACAGAGACAGGTTTTTTTAATGTACAATTATAAAGTAATTTAGTAGTAACACTATTAGCAACAGCTGAATTTCAAAACAATAGCTCCTTATACAGCCAGTATGAAACACTAAAGCTTCACAGCCTTGCATGAATGGACTGGGTTGACTAGCTGAGAAATTGTGGTTAGATTTGTAGAAGATGGTTTAGCTCAAATGTCTTCACAACATATCTCTGTGTAAAGCTTATCCCACATTTTGGGAAAATTTCAGAAGTCTGAGCTAGTTAAAAGGCTTGACTGGAGCACATATGCACCTACTAGCGTATCCACCTAGTATCAAACTAAATCTTACCATTGGAAGCTGTGACAAATCAACCATGAGACTGATACTAGAATGTAAAATAAATTTGGAAAAAAACCCTAAACCCTACAGATATTTATTTATTCACCCTAGTTGTTAGTGGAAGAATGGATCTTTCCTCTAGTCTGGGATTCACCTGTGTGATGTTATCTATCGCCCTCTTATCCTTGCAATTAACCCAAACAAGTTTTCGGTGGGAATATCATGCCAAATTGAGTGGTTACTACGGAGAACTGGAACCTTGCCCAGGGGAAGGACATTGTTAGAGAGCTGGGTTGGTGCTTCCAACAAGAGACGCCCGTTCTGTTTTACAGTGCTGCTGCCTGACCAGAAGCCTGTCTGTACGTCCAGCCTGCAGCGCTGCGGAGGCAGCCAACAGCTTCCCTGTTGCAAAGGGAGGAAGGACTATTATGGCATTCTGCCTTCTTGTCTCTTGAAAGTGCTGCCCCTCCTCAGTGTGAGTGGCCTGTACCTGCCAAGATTCATTTTATGAACTGAACTACAACCTCCAGAATAGCCATTGGGAGTGGATTTGGTTTTAATTTGCCTGGAGGATGTGATTTGCTGCTTGTTGCAAAAGGGAAGGAGCTGACAGCAGCATTGTTTTGTTTCAGATTATTTTTCAGTGCAGTCAAAAGGGTGAAGTCACACGTATTGTCTAATGAAAGAAACCAAGCACACGAATGAATCGATATTTGTCTTGCACGCTGCTGGCACATCCTCTTAGAAGATGTACTTTTAAAAACAACAACAAAAAAAATTATTTCCCTTTGAGAAGCTGCACAGAGTAATACCATCAGACATTTTATGAGTACCCTGGCAGGTCAAGCCAAATCTATTGCTGTCTATCAGACCAAATGTAGAGTATTCTTACCAGAAGAAATATTTAAATCTACCAAAATATTTTCTTTAGTATTAATATTCTTAAATACTTTCATTTGCCTGTGTCCACACAGGGACAAGAGTGTGCATGGCAAAAAAAATTCATTCTAGAAATAGAGCTTCTTATTCAGCTTTTTGCTACTCAAAAATATGGCAGGAACTTTTGGAAAATAACGCTTTCTATCTTCAGGAAAGCAACTTTGTACGTTCTTCATAAATAATCAAAATACTTCACAGATACCCAAAGAGTACTGAAATTTCTTCCCTTAATGGAAAAGCATTTAAGGTACATAGGAGGGGGAAGGGTGAGGGTTTTTTATGCTAACTGCACAGATCTAAGTATGCAACAATATACAAGCTTCCTGTACCAGTCACACAGCTGAATGAAACTGATCTGAGTGAAGATAAAAATTGGACTCGTGTTTGCATCTCTGCCCATGTTTGCGATTGAGAATGGAAGAAATATATTTTGGGCAGTAATTACAGCTGCTGTGTTCCTTCACCCTCCTAATCACTGATGATAAGAATGAGTTTCTGGGGAACTATTTGACTTCCCCAGCAGTCTGAGCTCTAGACTGAACGTGCTGACGAGCAATGGAAAACACTGAAGCTGTGGCAGCTGGAGGCTGCCCGCAGAACTGTGTTATGAACACAAGTGTCTTGTAAAACATGTTTTGCATTTTTCAAACTTGATGTAAAATCTATCACTCGCCAATTTCCTATGATGAGCTGAAAAAAAAATTTTCCCCCTTTGCAACTGATCCAGCAGGACTATAAAAAGACAAAAAAGATAAGCTAAGAAAAAAGAAATAAAAAGGAGTAAAAATCATACGCTGCACAAGGAACAGGAGAAATAATAAAGGACATGTTATTCCAGAAGTACCATAGTTTTCTTTCAAGTAATGTTTCTGAGTATTTACACACCTCCAAATCGTATTGGATTGTAAGAGCAGCAAGGGAAGAGAACATGTTAACCCTCTCCAAGGTATTTTGGGATCACATTGCTTTGTTTAACGAATCTGTATCCTGCAGAAAAGGCACAGGACCACTCACGTGTTCCCGCAGTGTTTCCTGAACCCTTCTTTGAAATGTTCTAAAGTTTAATGACTTAAATTTGCTCGCCAGCATCATCAGAGGTATTCTAGGATAGGACTTCAATACACTTACTGTCCTTTCAAAATATTAAGCAGAAATACCTCAACAAAGAAAACAATTACAGTAACAGAGAAAAAAAGTATGTTTGTAATAGTGCTTAACTGTTTTGTATGAAATGAGGTAATGCCAAGAAGAGGAAAATCAGCAACCAAAGCACTTTATGTGAACAGACCTCCTTGGAGTACCAAACCCAAACCTGACTCTGGAGTTAACAGCACTAACAAGACAGCTAAAAACTTTCCCAGCCAGTCCCAGACCTGGCAGGAGACAGGCACAGGTGGGACAAGCCCCATCGCCACCCCTAAGTTACTCTAACTGTAATAGAGGGGAAGCCGGAGGTGGGAACACGAGACGAAACTCATACCTGGCACACAGTGAGCACAAATATTTTCAGACAGTAGCTTCTCCAAAGAAAGCAACTGTCATATATTCGGGCTAATCCGATACAGCATTTGTTCCTGACAACGCCTAAAACTCAGCAAAGATCAAGACCCTTTTGTGCTTGGCATTGTACACGGTTGCTGAAAGTACTCTTTGCCCTCAAGGTCTAATCGCTGAAGTAGGTAATGTAATCAAGCTTTTGGAGGGAAAAAAAGGTACCTCGAGATTAAAAAAAAAGATGAAAGGTTAAGAACACTGTAAGGAATTGAGATTAATTCCTACAGTTCCTGGCTAAGAGACAGACAATACTATCTCCGCTCGCCTGCCAGCCTCACCACATCAAAGCCATCAAAGGCTTGTTACTTATCACAGCCCAGGACACCCATTGCGTCACCTGCACGCCGTATCCCCCTTTCCACAAACTCCACCAGATCCAGCCTGACGTTATCCCTACGATTTCACGATCCCATTTTGCGTCACTGGACGGGGCGTGACGACCATTCCCCCCAAGCCCCCTCGCTGCCTGCATCCCACCCCTCCCGCCACCACAGCGCTCTATTAAGGCGCCCCCCACTCGCAGCCCCGCGGTTCAAGGGCTGCTCCAGCCGGGGAGCTCCCGCAGCCGCCGTTTTCGCGGGGCTCCCCCTCCCCCGCCGGGCAGCTGCGGTCACAGCAGCACTGAGACGCCCCCCGGGAACGGAGCGCCGCAGCGGCAGCTCCGCCTCAGGGCTGCGGCTGCGTCATAGGCAAGCGCGGGCAAGAGCAGCGCCACCCCCCGCGCCGTACCCGGTGACGCTACCGCCTCCCGGCGCTGCTGTGACGCCGCCAGCGCGCGTGCGCAGTCTCCCGCCGCCAGGAAGGTCGCAGCGGTGACCGGCTCAGCAGCCGCCGCCGCCATGTTGTCCGTCGCCGCCCGCTCCGGGCCCTTCGCGCCCTACCTGTCGGCCGCGGCGCACGCCGTGCCCGGCCCGCTGAAGCCGCTGGCGCCGGCGGTGGCGCGTCGGGCCGAGAAGGTGCCGCTGGACCTGAAGCGGCCTCTGCTCTGCCGGGAGTCGATGAACGGCCGGTCGGCCCGGGGGGGCCTCGTCGCCGGCGCCAGCCTCAACGGTGCGGGGCGGGGGTCGGGAGGCCGCGGGCCGGGTGCTGGGGGAGCCGCTCGGGGCGGGGGCGGGCGGCGGCCGCGTCCCGACAGCTCAGCGGGCGGGCGCCGGGCCCGGCCGCCATCCCGGGCGGGACGGGGCTTGGGGCGGCAAGTGCCGGGGCACCGCACGACCGCGGGCGGCGAGATGGGAGAGCTGCCGCCTCCGTCAGCGCTCCTCGGTCCCCGCTCGGCCCGCGCCCGGGGCGGGGGGGGAAGAGGGGACTCGCCGCAGCCGCCGGCGAGGGTGTCCTCAGCGCCCGAGGTCGGGCCTGGCGGGTTGGGGGAAGCGGAGTCGTGAGTTGAGAGGTTCTGACTTTTGCTTTTTTTTAAAAACAAATATTTGATTCCCAGTTGTCATGATGACGGTGACACACGTTTATGACTACAGAGTTACGAGCACTTGAAAGTGTGCTTCCTTTCGTGACTCGGGGGTGGATGTTTATTTTGCAGTTGGGAAGTTACAGGCGAATTCTGTTTAGTTGGATAAGGGATTTAGCTGAGGGGCATCAAAGCAGAGATGTGCAGTGAGCACACGCGCAGAGCTTTACTGTTGCAGAAAACCAGCTCTAGCAGTGAATTCACTATGTCAAAACCATCACTGTTTCCTCTTTTGAAATTCCTGTTTTTCCCCCTAGTTCATGCAGCGTTCAGAAAAGCATTAGCCAAGTAAAGGTAGTCCCAAGTCGTTCTTGCAGAACCTGACTTCCAGCAAAGGGCAGTGGTTCTCCATGAAACAGCCATGTAAGTCTTGGAGATGGCAATGCCTTGTGGAAGATGCTCTGTAGTGATCAGAACTACATACTTCACCTGACCCTCAACTGTAAAGGATACGTTCAGAGGAAAATTCTACAAATCCATAACTAATGTAGCTGGCGTTTAGTCTTATTCTTCATTTTAATTAACATCAAGCATGCTTTTCACTGATTATAAGGAATTTTTAGAAGTTAAGCATATTGCTTGTTACTAAAAGTGAAATATTTTAAGTTTTGGTACTGAAATAAATTAGTACGGTTTCTCTCTCAGAATTCTGAATTTCAGTTTAATTTCTCTGCAGTTAAAATCCTACAGCAAATAGCTTCTCTATGCTGAGTTACTTATAAATAAATGTAAATATTTTCCCTATTATATTGCATATAAATCCCTAGGAGTTATTTTAAGTACTTTGAGAGAATGGTTTTTATTAACCTCTCTTAACTTTGTGCCAGCTGAAAGAAAAAAAAATGAAGACTAAATAGTTCTTCTCAAATAACAGAGGTTGCACTTTCGCAAGTAGTATGTTCTGTCTTTAGTGTGTCCTTTTCTTCGGCTTACAGATTTTTATTGAGGGAAGCAGCTTTCTTTTGCTGGAGAGACTAACAGAAGGCCTCTTGGTTGGCCGTCACATCTTGTTAGTGTAGCACACAGGTTTGACATGGGAATCTCACTTGAAAAGCTTGGGAATTGGACAGTTAATAGTTTTATCCCTAAATCCTTCCATGAAGTGAGCCTGGCAAATAGGGGACTGTAGGTTTAAAAATTATTTTCTGGTGCAGTTAGCTTTGACAACAGTTTAATATAAAGGGGGATTCCTGATATTGCATTTCTAATCTTAAAAATGCTTAACCACACACTTAAGATTGTTAAAGGCATAGAAGTTGCTCAAGTCAAAGGAAAGCACAAAAGCGTTAAGCTACAGATGTGCAAAGTTCACTAAATCAAATTTCTTCATAGCAATTTTTTTCAGGGAAACATTTGAATGGAAAACAGGTCTGTCTTTTCTTAGCTAGTCGTGGTATCCTGTAGGAGTTTTTCTTTGAAATCTTCTGAAAAAACAGTTCACTTTAAACCCCGAACTTCTCCCAGATTTTTCTGCACCCTTATCAGGCTTCATGTCATTTTCAAAGAATAGGTAAAACGGTTTCACAAATCACCTGTTCATCTACGGAAAATACCTTCTGGAAACCATTTTCCTACAACTTAAAATTGAAGTGTATAATTAGTAGAATCCTACCCAGACTTGGGAATAACTTTTGCCTGTTATTCCAAAAATGCAATTAAAGAAGTATAACTTAAAATACATCATAATATTTTTTTACCTGAAAGTGTTGTCATTTCATATTCTTTTTCTTGCAGCACCTGCCAGCGTTCGTTGCGTCCATAATGATGTCGTGGTACCTGACTTCTCTGCCTATCGTCGTCAAGATGTGCTGGATGCCACCACAAATTCTCAAGGCAGCAGTGAAGCCAGAAAAGGGTTTTCGTACCTGGTGACTGCAACAACATGTGTAGCAACTGCATATGCTGCTAAGAATGTTGTCACCCAGTTTATTTCCAGCCTGAGTGCCTCTGCTGATGTGCTAGCATTGTCAAAGATTGAGATCAAGTTATCTGACATTCCAGAAGGCAAGAACATGGCTTTCAAGTGGAGAGGGAAGCCCCTTTTTGTGCGTCACAGAACCCAGGCAGAGATTACTCAGGAAGCTGAAGTTGATCTGTCTAAACTGAGGGATCCGCAGCATGACTTAGACAGAGTAAAGAAACCAGAATGGGTCATATTAGTAGGCGTCTGCACTCATCTTGGTTGTGTACCCATTGCTAACTCTGGAGATTTTGGCGGTTACTACTGCCCTTGCCATGGGTCCCATTATGATGCTTCTGGCAGAATCAGGAAAGGTCCCGCTCCCTATAACCTTGAGGTTCCGACTTACCAGTTTCTTGGTGATGACGTAGTGGTTGTTGGCTGAAAAACACGGTGCTTGCTCACTTCCGTGTTCCTGTGAATGTACACTCAAAAGGGTTAACTGAGATTCTGGAATACTGTAAAACCAGATGATTCTGAAAACATATTAGATGCCTAGATTCTCAAGCAGAAGTATGTTCGAATACTTCCCTGTGTTCAATTTTAATAAAAACTTGGAGTGAGCACTTGTTCCTGACTTATAATAATGTGTATTTATTTGTGTACTGACTCATAGTGTGTCTGGTCAAAGAGATACTACAGCAGACCCAGAATATGTTTATGGGGCCCTCCTGAAGGGCTGCTGATTCAAGGTAGACACTGAACTACAAAGCCATTGTTTGCTTAATACCACATATTTTGATTATTGGTGGTTTTTTTGTTTTTACTGCATTATGGGAAGAAAAAAGATCTTGCTATGAACTTCTAACAGTGTTTGGAGTAAGTTTCATTATGGAATCCTGCGAGATGCAATCCTTTTCCTTCCAGTGTATTTTTTTGTTTGTTTGTTTTCAAAGGAAGTGAAGGAAAAAGTAAATAAAAACCTACCTAGAAAGAAAACTCTTTTACATTGTTCAGAGGCAGCTTATAATTGTTTGCCTACAATTACCATTCTAGGTAAGCAATTCTAATTGAGCTTGTAAAATTACAATGTAATTTTATGATGAGGTGGACGAAAACAGGCATGTCATGTTAGAATTACAAAATTATTTACTTGCCAATAAGGCTTGATCTTATGCATATCTAAACACGGGATCACGTGCTTAGGACACTGAAAAATCTGTGACACTTTTCCAGAAGTAGTAAGTTGAGAAGGAAGTAAAGAGGGAAATCCAAGTTTTACAAAGGGTGAAAAATAAATCATTAAGAACCACTCTGTCTAGACTAATCTCTGATGTTAGACATAGCAAAAGGTTGTGTTGCCATCAGTAATATTTTAAGACACGATGTGTGTGATAATTATCATTTCATATTGCCTATAGGCTAAGCTCAATAAAGGCCAAAACTTTAAAACCTCTCTTGCATTGATGCTGACTCTGAAGGCATGGAGAAACAAATGCAGCCTGAAATAGATCTTTTAACCAGCATTGGTCCTGCTAGAACAAAACAAAGCCAGCAATTAATTCCCTACAGTACATGAGGAGAAACAAGGTTTGCTGTTTCCAGAACAAAAAAATAACCCTCCACCAAACTATCTCGTCATTCTTGTTTGCTTCACCTTCTACTGTTCTGTGAATGCTTCTGTCTTGCGCTGCATTAATGTGCTCCTCTGGTTGCAAAACAGAAAATACAATCCTCAGAATTCCCTGGGTCTGGAATGTTTAGCCTCACATATACCTTATGTAAAGCTATGATGACAGCTGGGTTAAAGCTGAAGTTTTAAATACGACTAATCAGAATACCGATGCATATAGATCACCTGTTCTCAGACAATTCAGTGAAAAAAAAGACCATAGATGACTACTACAGAAGTTCTTAGGTATGCATGTTACACCATTTCATAAAGTTGAGCTTTACACCTGATCACTATGTCCACAAAAACATTCTCAAGAACTTTTTTTGGTATAATGAATCATGCTAAACCAGTACTGAGAGAGATGTTCTCAAACTTGTATCTAAAGAATGGGTATTCATGTATGTGCCTTGTATTACAGTGTTGATCTTTTCTCAAATTTTGTATTTCAAGAAAAGCAGCTTAGTAACTCCTGAAGTAGCATTAGAGCATTGCTCAGCTGCTGTCAAGTAGCTACTCTTACCTCATCCTAAAAATGTTTTTAGCCCACAGGTTACATTATTTAGTCCTAACGTTTGTTTGCATAATCACTAAGTAATTGTGGTATCAGTAAATTTGGCCCTGTAAAGCAAGGAATGGCCAGGGCAGTTTGAGCTGACACGTGAACACAGTGAAAGCTGGAGTAGTTGTATCACAGCGGGGCTTAAAGGGTCACACATAAAATTACTTGCACAGAATAAGCTGTTACTTAAATTACATCAAACTGACACAATCAAATCTTACCATTCTACAACGAATGCAGCACCATGACATCGAACGCATTTGAGAACAAAACTGCAGCTTTTACTGTAAAAATGAGATGCCAGCAATGCCTTTTTTCACCAGACTGATGACATAGCAGTTGAAGAAGCTGAAGTATTGATTCTTAGGCAATACAGATGTGATAGTTTCCATACTCTCTTCAGTTAAAGGCTTGGTACTTTTAAAGCGGAAAAAAAAATCATTCATCATGGGCCAAGCGTGCCTTAGAAAAGAATCAGGATTTACTAGAATTTGAGAAATAATGTAAGGAGTTAACAGCCTCAAACCTCCAAACCCACTCACGGTTTGGTACTGCACGTACAGACGCAAATTAAAAAACCATGAAATTTCATCTGAACATATTAGAACTTTTACTCTGAAAGTTGTCAAACACTGGAAGAAGTTGCCTGGAGAGGTTCTAGAGTATCCATGGAGATACTAAAATCCAACTGGACAGTCCTGAGCAACCTTCTTGAGCAAGAGGGAAGGGGGTTGGACTAGATCATCTCAAGAGGTCCCTTCCAACCTCAGCGATGCTGTGATTTGCAAGGAATAATGTCCAATTATTGCATTGTCTTGTCTGGGACAAGAAACTCCAGAAGGCCCAAACTCCCTAAGGGGGAAGCGTGACTCAAGCAAGGGTAAACTTTCACGCAGTGATGTGCTGGTTGCCAGTAATGAGCTCATAATTACCTTGTGGGCTAAGATGTCCTTGGAAGGATCTCTCAGTACTGCCACTAATTACAGACATTATCACCATACAAATGGGTAATACACTAGCCCTTTGTGGCTAGTGTACCCTGCGGGGCTGGAAGTACAAGTGTTCAAGTACACAGAAAAATACTGCTATATTTTATTAAATTCTGAAGATTCATTGTATTCCTAAGAAGCAATCGCTTGCTGGGCTTTACTACATCTATGTATTTCCACTTTGACTCCCTCCACTTCACTAGTGGCCTTACCAGGGCTCTATTCCTAACGTCAGATCCTTTTCCCTTAAACTGTTTGCCAGTGAAAACAAAAAACAAACTCGGAGATTTCACAAAGCTAACAGGGCACCTTTCCCCTTCCAAAAATGTATGAAGCCCCGCTTCCCTCTTCACAACTGGGGTTTCCTCATATTTGTGTAAGACAACTCTGTGCTCTGTATGGTTTTCTTTTTGAGCGGCAGTATGAAGTCACACTTTTCCCTGTGCCTCATGCTGTCAGCCATACAACCAGTTGTCTTTAGCCAGCCAGGCCAGTTTCATTCGCTGCTGTTGACTTGACAGGGTGGCAGGAGCTAAAAGCAAGGACAGTTTGATGCTGGTTGCCAGGTTGATCAGTGTTGGGGCCTGATGTTCTTCAGCAGCAAAGCTGTAAAGCACAAGCCTATTGCAGAGAGAGGAGCTGCACTGCCTGCCTTTTGTCTGTGTGCCTCTTAGATATGAAGCAGCAGCCACGTATCTGTCTCTTCTCAGCTAGCTACTTTTTCTCCTTTAGAACAAAACAGTCTTTATGAAGTTGCTGAATAGAGTTTATGTTTGTTTAATAAAAAAAGCTCTTCAGATAAGGGGAATAAAGATACTAAAATCAAAACATAATTTTTAATATTTGACATTTCAAAAGCTTTGTCTTTCCTTTTCTGTATCTTTAGAAGACAGACAGTATTTTTAATGGTTACAGCTGCCAAAGGAAAAATTAGTGCAGAGACTCTAAATGAAAATTAAGAATATTAAGTCATTTTCATGGCTAATGACATGCAGGTTTTTTAACCCTTCTGATTTGTTAGGTCCACTTGTCAGAATTGAAGACAGTTTCCCACACAGCCTCTGTAAAGTCATTAACGTCTGTTCTTGCAAACCAAATGAGGTGGCATTCTCAAAGGCCGTGTTGTACAGCAGCACAGTTATCAAGGGCACTCTTGCCACTGATCACCAAAAAAATCTACATGAGGAAGAAACTCTGTGAAGAGGGTTCCTAAGCAGCTCAGGTATATCTGAGGAACACAGTAAGTCAGTTCCCCAGTTAAAGAGCGTTCAGCGTCTGAGCAACGCATTTCTCATCAGTAGAAGTGACAAGTGACGGAACAATAATGACCCTTCTCCAACACTGAAAAAGTAAACAATTTCTAGACGGAAGGAGAGAGTTTAAAGCTACTGAAGGTTGGGTGTCCTCCATGGATAAGATTTTCTTGGCTACCTACAGATGATGTTTATTTTCTATGTTAATTGCTTTTATCCTCTATATAGCTGGTAGCGCTGCTCATTATTCAGATGATTCACATTCTAAGACAATTTTTGTTATTTATAGTGCAGGGATGCTCTGGCTGTGATCTGTATTAACTGTGCCAGATTTTCTGCTTTCAAGCAATTTCTTTTCCTTATGTTTCAGTAATAGTTTTGAAGAGATGGCTAAATGAAAAATACCTTTCATGTTAGTAATGCAGGTGACCCTGTCTCTGAAGGACTTCAGCCCTTCATGTCCATTAAAGTCTTGCAGTTTTGCTGACCAGTATACGTTTTGCAATCACCATGAAAATCCAAATTTTCTGTCATGGTAACCTTTTAAAAATATGCAGTTTACACAGGCTCAGATGAAAAGTATCTATTAATTTGGGAGCCTGGTTTGATACACCTAGATCTGGTGGTGGTCAGGGAGGTTTACCCAGACTATAGCACCTAATGTATTCAGAATAGAGTTCCCACTGATTCTGCTACCATTAAAAGTACTTGACAGTCCTGCAAATTATGATCTCAAGTTAAAAGTCTGGAAGAGGAGAGGGAAAGATGATGACCACCCTGCGAACAGCTCGAGGAACTGCAACACCACAGCACAACCAGGGATACACCTCACTTCTCTGGAGTCATTCCAGAGCATCCTCCCTTTCTTTTCCTGCAAGCTGGGAATTCAGCCCTATGCAACTACAGCAGCAAATAAAGAGGGAACAGCTTCCAAGAATTACTTTTGCCCAAAACCGAACCAGTTAGTTGCAAATGTAATACGGTGCACTTCACAAATTATTTAGCATAATGATGACATTTTAATAACTACTATATCAATTATAAAAGCCCTTATTCTTGCAAGAAATATTTAAGTGGGTTTTTTAAAGGAAAATATAAGAGCTTCTTAAAGCAGGAGAAAAACATTTTTGTGTAATTAGAAGGTTTTATCCTAACACAGACACTAAATGATGTCGTGTAAAGCCTACAAGGAAATATTGACCTCAACATTTCAAAACTTTCAGATTTCAGCTGCGATTTCAACTTTTCAAATTATACTATTGCATTGTATTTCTAAAGAAAAACAAACAGAACACATATATGTTCTGCTTGCAAAGTTGTATCTACTCCCAAGATAAACAACACCCTTTCCGCATTCCCATACTCCTCCTGGGAATCAAAGAGTCAAAACACAACAACGTAGAGTGCTCCAGTGGGTAATACTGTCCGTGCTCCCTAAGCACATACAACCAGAGCCAGGCAAGCCCACCTTTACAGCCCGCTGGATTTGTTTTGCATTCCCACCTGTAAGATGAGTCTGCCAGCATGCAGACACACTGAGCCAGAGCCACAGGGGCATTGGGCACATCCTGCATCTGGTATTTCTGAAATCTTTAAGCTGCAGAATACCTTGTCGTTCAGTTATCCTAATCCAAGCTGCCATCAAACCCCAAGATCTTCAGTGTTAAACTAGAGCCTACAAACCTTCCCAGCTTTGCTTCCTGTAACTATAGGAAAGTCCAAAAGAAAATTTTCAAGTTGCAAGTATTCACTAATAAAATAGTAAAATAAAGAACTGAAACAGATTCCTAGAATTAAGCAGTATTAACCACAGACTACAATGTGGTTTGACATAATGCTGATATCTGGATATATTGAGCCAGAATTCCATCTGACACTAGCTTTACAATAGAAGTATCACTCATTTCAGGGATTCCGTCTCAACTTATGCAAGCAGCAGTCAGTGAAAATTTAAAACCATAGTGTCCAGCCTATTTGATGAAGAACCCACATCCTATGTGCATGCAAATATTAATTCTAATGTATCATTTTCTTTGTGCCTCATGAAAGAACAAAACTATTAGGTTGCTTTCTCCCTTGCCTTTTCAAATGGATTCAGACAATATAAGTTCCTGTAGTTGAAGCAAGTGCACAAGTACAAAAAAATGGTGTGTTGCTCATATTACAACAGGCTTAGGACATTGGAATGTGTATACGGTTCAGCTGATGCACCTGATTCTGCCAGATAAAGTTGAAGGCCAACCCTACAGAAAGACATTGAGATTCTGTGTCTGACTTGGATACCGTAAAGGCCCCCAAAAAGAGTCTTCTGTTGACTAGTGAGGAAGCCAGGTTTCCGTAGGTGATTAGGGGGGGATGCTTGGAGCTGGTAGTGCAACCATTCCATTAACTTCAAGCTCTTACTCTGACTGAGGATCACCAGCAGGAAATGAGAGTCTCTGTCATGGGTTCTAGGGGAGACCATGCTGCAAGAAACGAGGGTGATAACTAAGAAATGTTAACTAGAAGCTATACTTAATATTACTTAGGCTTAGATATTTGTGTTTTAAAAGGAGAATTTTTAATTTCCACATATCTAGATATTTAGCAAAACAATCAGCTATAACTGAGAAGTCAGACAAAAGTGGTAAATTCCTCCCAGTGAATAAGGAAATGACATCAAGAAGAATGTGGTTTCAGAAAACAGTTTGATCACACTTCCATCTCTTAGCCCCAGCCACTGCAAATACACTTGCCTTGAGGTGCATGTTATCAAATCGTGGGTTGGTAGAAGTGGCGCAGCCAGTTGCAATTTGCTCATTCCTATACCTGCTGGATGTATTACAATCATTTGTTGATAGTGTTTGCATTGGGAGGAGGAGAAGGGGATACTGAGGACTACAACAAGGCTCACTATATTTAGAAAATTTGTGTAGGAATTGTAAGAGAACAACAGCTACAACACATAACACGTAAGTCAGTCCCTTAGGTGAACAGTTATATTAATACTAAATTTTCAAAATTAATGGTGCTTCAATGTATTAAAGCCTTAATTCAGATTTTGTGCATATTGAAATACAAAATAAAGAAATAATCCTATTTATAAGCAGCTGGAGTACTATAAGGTGATAAGTAATAGCCTCCATGGATTTATCAAGAACAAATCATGTCAATGCAATCACATTTGTTACTATAATAGGATAACAGGCCTTGGAAACAGGGGGATATTAGCAGTAGCTATCAAACTTTTAAGTAAGATTTTTCACACCATCTCACAAAACGTTCTCATATGTACTAAGAAACCCGATATAAGTGGAAGCATTGTAGAGGACGACTGCTTCAAAAACAGTCCTTACAGATGAACTACCAACAGTTCCTTGTTAGACCAAAGAGACATGCTGTGAGTTCTACAAGAAGGGTCCAGCACCATCCAGTATACTTGTTAACGAACTCGATGTTAGAAGAGAGAATGAGCTTTATAAAACTTGTATATGGCGGTAAACTGAGTAGAGCTGCAAATGTTGATGAAAAAAGGATTAAAAATAATCTTGACAAATAATGCTCTACAAAGCTAGGACGTGTTGTGGTAGGAAGTAATAGCTAGGTAGCAGATCTGCAGAAAAGGATCTGGGGTTATAGTAGATCACAAACTGAAGACGAGTCCACAGGACCATAACGTGATGACGTTATGCCAGCAGGTCACCTGCTCTGCAGTAGGTATCACATCCATCAGCTTCTCTCATAGACAAGAGTGATGCTCCACAGGCTCTGCACTGAAAGCACAGTTACAAACTCTGGGCCCTTCACTTCATTTGCACCCATAACCCCAATGAAAAACACAACAATTGATCAACTGGGTAGGTTAAAAGAAGTCTGGAAGATTAGTAATAAAATCATGGAGTCATGGTCTAGCTTGCAGGCTTTATGTCCAGAGTCCATCAGTCTAGAAATAATTATTGTCTTAATTAATCCAGTATTTTTCTACAAAGGAAGCATAAATATCTTCAAGGAGTTCTAGAGTCAGCATGAAATAGGTTGTTGCAATCGAAGCATATAACTCACAGGAATAGGTATATCATCCTACAGGTAGGATAATACAGCTACAATGGTAGCCTAAACCTGTCTCATTTTATGAACTAAACTGAAGATTGAAGCCCCACAGCACCATTAAGTGGCAAAATAAATGCACCATGAACAGTAATGAATTCCAGTTTCCTGATCGCCAAAGCCCCCCTGTATACAGCATGGCCAGAGTCACAGCCTCTGTACCTTTGGTGGAGGAGATTTAGCAACCTGCGAAAAAAAATCTCTTGAATCTATGACTGCATTTCTTCCCATCATGTTTGTGATATTTAAGCCATTTTCCCTTCCATTTACCTTCCACAAAGCTCAGAGGCAGCAGAAATTGCTTCATTCTGTGTTTTTTAGCTGTCTTCCATTCATCAGTAGTCTATCATCAGTATGTTTCTCCCAGGTGAGATATAATCTATTAACATTTTTGGCAGTTTCTTGTGTGCTGCTTTTTCGCTGTCTTGACCCAAGTGAGCTTTAAGGGAATGTTTTTTCGCTTATTTATATTTGTTTGGACAATACAAAACAGTTTTCTCCATTTTCTTCTGTAATTAGTTTTATCAGTATCAGTTTGTTCTTCATGAGAGAAAAAAAGAAATCCAAACATTGCACATATTTGGTATTCTTTAGACTTAGTTGCAAAGCCATTCTTGTTTCCTGTGCAGCTTTTGGAAACATCTACATTTATCTGTTGATATTTCTATTTTGAAATAAATTACAACAATTAAATAATACTGAAGTCCTTGACTAGAATTATCTTTAGCAACTCATTTAACTAATGTTTATAAAAACACTTTCATCTAAGGATCTTAAAGACTGCTATTACCATTATCTTCTAAGCTGCATCCCAGTTGCACTGCAGCGTGTATTCCTGAATGACACACTGCTTTGAAGTCTTTAAACTACACAAGAAAGTCATGGCTTAGGGATGTTTTTGACAATTAATTGTAGTTTTTGATAGAACTCCTCCAACTCACTCTGTGAGAACGTAAGTCTCAGTGTGTTCATTATTCTTGGTTCATATTTTATTTAGGCCAAGATTAGATTGTCACACACTTGTCTGCAATCTCTGACTCCCCAGTAATGCCCTTCAGTGTAACCACAGAAACCCCTCTATATGCAGCATAATTTATTTCTGTTTCATTTATGTACTAACCTTTGATATATCAAACTCATTCTGCCAAATGGGTATACTTGTACATAATATTTTTCCGATGTGTTGATTTAAAGTCACATTTTCTTTCAGCTGTGAAAGGTTATTTAGGTATGCCGTATCTACTATTTAGACATGACTCTAGGTACTGTAGAAAAGCTTTTATCCTTTCCCCCACGACCATTTTAACCCCAGCAGAATGACACTGTCTGATAATGAATGGCAATACTCAGAATACAATTCCTTGTAGAACAGAACGGCATGGGTAACTTGAAAAACTGATTTAAGGTGATGTAGTCCACCACTAGCCAGCTCAACATACAGGTTACAGTGGTTCATATGCTCTGCAGATTCTTCATAGAGTCGCACGAACCTCCCACTGGGCCAATATGTTTGATCAGTGATTGACCTGAATTTAAATTCTTTTAAACTCATGTTTCATGCAGTACAAATCAGAGGAGAAGGGTACAGCAGGAAGAGTAATTGACAGAAATCTTAAGGACATATGTTAGAAGTAGGCTACATCTTCTGCCGGCATACTATTTAACACCATCCCTTTTCTCAGCTTGTAAATTGTAATTGGATGAGTCTCCCCACACAGAGAAGGAGACTAAGTGGGCGGGAAGATGCTCAGGAAGCATTTTACAGCTCTGTGATTGCACAGGAACTTAAACTAACACTGCTCAAAACACTGCCCTTTTAAAGACATACTTAAAGGACTAGAGGAGAATTTTCTGGTTTCAGGATGAAGCACATCTGCTGTAACACAGACACTGTTCAGCTACCGATTAAATCTTTCCAATGCACCATTTAGATCATCTCCAAAATTAACAACAAATAAAAGGGCAAAGAAGGGATAAAAATCATGCAGAGAAATCATCAAACAACAAATGTAAAGCAAAAGAAAGGAAATACGGATTACACACGGTATCATTGCTTCAGAATGTGGGGAAGGCAGAAAAATATAGGTAATTTAACAAGTAGAATAGAAAATTCATAGAGGAAGGTCCATCTGTGGCTTTTGAACACAATGCTCCAGGCTCAGTCTCTGATTCAAGAGAAGCCTACAGCAGATGACTGCTGGCAACTGGGACTGTAAGCTCAGAAGAAGGACAACTCTAGTCTTGCGTGTTTATTGTGTTCTTTCCAAAAGTATTTGCTACTGGTGGATGCTGTAGACAGGGTGGGCCAACCATGATCCCATACAGTATTTCTTAAGCTCCAAAGAGAGCAAGGAGCTCAGTGGCAGTGGTAATTATCTTTCCCAGTGGCAATAATCTGCCCTTCATTTTATGGTATCTGTGATGAAGCAACAGACTTCCACAGATTTATTTAGGGCTCTTTGAATAAAGTACCCCATATATAGTGGGTGACAGTTACCGGTAATGTTATTGTTATTATTATTACTGTAGAGAAGATTTCAGCGTAAAAATGTTTATAGAGCCAAGGTTTATCCAGACTGATTTCACATTGCACCACCTACACTAAAATACTCCACTGAACAGAAGAACACAATAATTCTAACATATGCTGAATCCAGAGGTTTGAATAGCAACTGTAATGGCTCCCTTAGAGCCAAGCCAATTCCAGAGCACATATATAGCTCACATTTCATCTCCCAAATGAGACAGGAAAAAGCCAGTGAGAACATTCCTCATAAGCAAGAAGGTTTAAAACTTGAATATAGACTTTTAAAACTTGCATATATTTTAGATTATTGGTACTTAGCTGCTCTGTAATGAAAGCTATGGTCAATAAATATCTGGGCAAGATAAGGATGATCGTTGATATATCCAGCTAGGAAAAATATCTCAGCATAGGATACTATTTGGGTTTGCATCAGTTCTTCATTTTTACTGTGCTCTTCCGATAGTGTTCTGATCCCTGCTATGCCAAGTACCACAGGTAGTAGTATCTGAAATACCACAAATTCTCTGAATTTTTCCCAATTTTAACTGCAGTAATGAGATCGGTTTGTATCCATCATGGTTTACTTTAATGTCTTCAAAGTACTCCTTTTTAAACAGAGGCTGTCACAACTATAGCCAACATGTAGCCTTTAATCAAAGTAGCTAGAAAATAATACACTGATTTGCTTAGTAACATTTGTTGCTAGCATTACATACTGATGAACCATTTCATTACAGAATTAGCTAAGTTAGGGCAATGTATTATAGAAGTTGCTTATGAAAATGATTGAATGAACTTTGGACCAATCCCGTAGTACAGCACCAACCTCCAGATTAAGTGGGAACAATACTTCATCTGGTAATAGAAATTTGTAGGAACTGGTCCAGTGTTTTGAAAAGAAAGTACTTTTTAAAATCATTCATTATTTAATCAAGCCTATTTACCTTAAAATGATTATCTACTTATTTAAATCTTGTTAATACAGTTGTTATTCTTCAAGCATTTATAAAAAAAATAGGTAAGCTGTCTGGTTCCTGTAAATAATATATTAATTAAATTTTCTTCACACAAAATAATTAATTCTGAACAGTAACACTGCATTATAAAACAATTCCTAATTAAACATGCTCTAATTATAATTCCAAAGCTCACATTATTTTTGAAACTTGTGTTGGCTTTTAGATAGATAATAATAAAAGCAAATTACTGTATGTTTTAATAACATAGTTGTCAAATAAAGCCATAACGCCCAACTGATGACTAACCACAATGTATAATTCCCCATAAAAGCTAATTGACAATTGATTTTCTTAAGTACTGAAAGAATTCATCATGATTAACAATATTACAATGAAATCCAAAGGAATTAGAAAAGATTTATCTCTAATTGAGCATTTCTGCAAATATTAGACCTACTGAAGAGAATAACAAAGTAGGTTAGAAATACAGCATCCTCTTCCCTAGTTCATAGGCAGAATATGAATTACGAGGATGTAACCAATGGCCTTGGTGCTTTTTGTAGGTGCATCACGGTTTATATACACAGTAGCAGCATGGCACATTATTCTCTTAGTAAACAAGTTCTGTCAACACGCTCAGCTCTGGGATCATCATCTCACTGTCTGCAAATCCTCAACTGGATTGGCTCTCACAGAAAATTTGAAAAAAAAAAAAAAAGGAGAAAACAGGAATGTTATGGAGAACAAGAAGATGAAACCAACAGTAACTATGCAGTTAATTTTTAAAGGTAGTTGATGTGACAGCCTCAGCTGCCCTCTAAGCACAGTGGGTGGATTTCCTGCTGGAGGGGAACTGACAAGGGGGGCACACGCTTCCTTGCTGCTCTGCATCAGCCCTATACAGGAGGCATGTGGCCTCAGGGGCTTGGAAAGAAGCCGTGGAGCTGTGCTGGAAGTAAGTGTGCCAGTACCCAGAATGAAGCAAGGTAATATGAAATGGAAGCTAATGAGGGAGACAGCCAAAGACCCCCACTGCCCTGAAAATTGGATAATTGGAGCAATAATTTTTTCCATGCCATATTAAATACAGAACAGGAAAGCCAGTGAGCATGATTATTATGTATCAGCTTGTCTAAGGAACTTTAAGCATCAATTAAAAGAAAAAGACATTTCCCTGCCCTGGAGAATTTTCCGTGTGGAGCTCCCCAGTGTTGTGGTGACAGGCGATTCATGTCCTTCACGAAACTTCAGCAGGATTCTCGTGGGAAACTTTAAAAAGTTGTCAGTGTGGGATACGTCAGAAGGTACAAGTGACATGGAGCAGAACATAATAAAAAGGTGAAAGGCTATTGCTGTATGGGCACATGCCAATTTAAATCAGTTATGCACACTCAAGAGCGCTCTGTACAGCCCACAGAACTTGCTGCCCAAGTTCAGGAGGATACTAGGCTGGCTTTTAAGCAGCTTTAGCTTCTTTTTAATGCTTCAATACTAGAGCAGCTGCCAGTATCATTTGGACAGCCCTTCTTCTATCCAAAATATTCAGATCTTCCCTGGTATTTAAATACAAATCTTTTGCTTTGCACTTTTTACAGCATGCATTTCATTCCCAACTATTGCAATGTCAACTTCTTTTCTACAGTACCAGATTTTTTCCTTTTTTGATTAAAACTAAAACTAAATGAGAAAGG
The DNA here is from genome assembly GCF_030936135.1 of Gavia stellata. Classification (NCBI taxonomy): domain Eukaryota; kingdom Metazoa; phylum Chordata; class Aves; order Gaviiformes; family Gaviidae; genus Gavia; species Gavia stellata. Next base: position 9,554,254 of record NC_082608.1, on the reverse strand, counting down.
ATGTTGCTTGTATTACTAAAAAGAAAAAAAAGGCAAATGAGACTCTCCTGTGCTTTAATGAGAACATAAAAATGGTAAGCTGAGTCATATAAACTAGAGCAGGTTTGAGATGTGTTAGTTCAGTACAACTATATAAAATTAAAGAGGAATACAACTATATAAAATTAAAGAGTAATATAAAGTCGGGTAACAGTCTCTACCTAATTAATCCATCTGCAGTTACCACGGTTTTACAAGTAAACTACAAGCTTTAAAATGACATTTGTTTTCCTTGCACCCAGAAACAATGATATCAGTTTAACAGAAGAAAAAGGCATTAAGATTTTTTTTCGTGCTTTTCATACCTAACAAATTGTGAAGCAGCCTAACCCTGCAGAGGTGGTCTAGGAAATTCTGTCATTTGTGTACACCCAGCTCACCCAGACTAAATAACAGAAATAGTTCCACTAGAGAAGAAACACTATTCCCAACCCACAATTTTCTTCCTATTCATTTCAAAACTGCTATGGAATTATTATTTCCTCAACAATTAATGAGAATGACCAGATATTTAGATTTAATATCCAGCTTCCAGGTGGCAACTACGGAATTTAGCAGCCCATTTTAATCTACCTTTGTGTAACCCAGTTGACTCCAGCAATGAGTCTAATCTGCTCCCTGATTGTTTTGTCCTTTCCCTCATTTGGTCCAGTCACACACCACTGTAAAAGTCCTCTTCCTGGGCCCATCCCCTCATCCTTCCTATTCATTCCTTCGCTGACTTCTTTTTCTCCCCTTATGAAGAAAACTCTTGATCTCACCTCAAATTAGAGGTGAATTTTCTTTCAAATTAGAGAATTTCTATCTAATAGAAATATTCTGGAGAATATTTCTAGATATTCTAGAGAATATCTATCAAATTAGAGAATTCTCTTTCTCTACTTGAGCTTTCATCTCCCTTCGCTCCTATCACAGTGCATTTGCCTCCAAACCTCTTTCCTCTGCTGAGAATCACAGAGCTCCAGGTAACGTGCAGCATGTGACAGAGCAGGAAGGGGAGAGCTGGCAAGACCGTATTTCAGGAGCTTTGGCCTATTGCTGGATTTTTGATTGAAACAAGTAGTTATTCATCAACATGGGAAATTACACATCAACATATCAGCATTTACAAATTCCTAAAGATACAGAGGCTCAGCTGGTGGGGAATCCAATGTTCCTAAACTGCCAGATATCAAGCTGGGAGTGTAAAATGTCTGGAAACCTCATACTAGAAAGCCAGGTTCCCCATAGAATTTGGCTTAAGCTGCAAATATTAAGACATCCATCATCACGAAGCTGTGAGCCTTGAATCCAAACTTGGAGTCGTAATTTCCTTCCCAGTGCAATGGTTTAGGCTCGCTGGCTCCCCATTAGCTCCAGCAGATTGCACTGGAGCACAGAGCTAAACCAAGCTGGTCAGAGCCTAGAAGCCATACTCTACATTATTATGTACAAACACATTAGCCAATAAATTATATATGTATATGAAAAAAAAAGCCTTAACCAACTCCATTTAAAAACCCCTCAAACTGATCAAGTAACTTAAAGACTGCAATTATTCAACGAAACATATCTCAGCATGCAGTTTTGAGATGATACGCTAAAACCTAACAGGAAGCACACCATTGCCTATTCAAAAGCCAGTCTGATAGGAATGCAAAACTGACAATAACACAAACAACTAATAATCCATTTACTGTCCAATATTCTATAATGAACAGGTAGAATAGTCAAATCCTTTGGAAAAAGGTATAGAGCTTTGTATAACACACTAACTATAAAACCGTAATCCTATTTACTATTTTCCATAGAACAAGAATATGAGAGTATTTGCTGAAATGGAAAGCCACATGTATCGTTGTGAGATATGCATAAGGAGATAATGACACCCAGACTTCAAGACTTCCTCTCCCTGATCAGTTCTGAGGAACTGCCTTTGGTATGAAGGTACTAAAAAATCTACATTGGTTTATCTCCTTTGTGTGTACTTTTGCATCTATCTGTCACCACACCTGAGAAGAACGATTGCTGGTTTAAATCTATGGTTTATGGCAAATCCTGAGAAATGCTTAAAAAATAAAGTGAAAACAAAGCACAGCACAACATAGGAATTGCTTGTGGATGTCACTATCAGAAAACAGTAGTGAAGGGGGAAGTTCATTAAGTTCAGTTAAAAGGAAGCCAAACACTGAATAGGACTTTGATCCGTGTAGAATAATGTTAGCTATTTAATACTGCCAGTCCTCATATTTCAAATGAATTACCAAATGAAATTGAGAGAACAGTATTTTTCTTTATTTGGTAAAAACAAAAAGGTCCACTGAGTAACTTGCTTGGGTAGCCTTTCTGCATGCCTTTGTTGGAACCAACACACTGATCTTGCTAGAAATACAGTCTGGTTACCCATAGACAAAACAAGAGTATCCTGGATTTACATTAAGCTGGGTACCAACTATAGATTGTGTGTATGTGCGTATGTCTGTCTATGTACATGTATATATACAGTTAGAAAAGCATTTAACACAAGCACTGCTCATGTTGCTCTCTTATACTGAGGGGTGAATATGTGTGCAAATAGGAATTTTAGTTTGAGGACACGGTTGCATATTTTTACAAGAAGATTGCTACCCTCTTGAAAAAAGTCAGACCTGCTATGTCACATGAATCACACACGTGACAGTCCACACTCATGCTTCCATATTTAGATTTTGTTTTCATTGTTCCCTATAGGGTTTTTTCTGGCTATAATTATGAGTTAATCACATTTCAAAGTACCAAGATAATTATCTCCATGTCAAATTAGCTGTTTTCAAATGAAAGACTATTTCTGCTTAATTTTTCCCATCTTGAAAGCAAAGCAGCGATCCCCAGATCTTGTGTCATTTCTTTATGAACATCAGGTTACGATAAGCTACTTTCTGAACCACTGCTTGAATGCAATTTATTTTACATAGCTTTGCATAATAAAATGGCATTTTAGATAACTTATTCAAAGGGCAGACAAATTCTCTGAAGACTTCATTAAATCACTCTTTTCATGTTAAATTAATGTGCCAAGTTAATTTTGGAATAAACAAACCAAGATACTTAATTGCTTTGTGATAAATATGTACTACTTAGAATTTTATCATGCAGCTTTACATTTTAAACTCCATACATTTCTGTGTGTCTTGAGAGATTTAAATTTATATATATTTCTTAGTACACACAGAAAGAGGTATTTAATAAACTGGTAACTCCATGTGCTTATCAAACATAACTTTATCTTTAATAATTCTTTTGTAACCTGTGTTTTCCTAAAATATGAATAAATGACAGAAGGGATTTTCCTGGAAGTCAGTGCTAAGCAAATTAACAGGGAAAAACTGAAGGACAATGATCAGCTTTCAAACAGGAACTAACATTACAAAATGCAACTGCACAAGAGCAAGACAGCAAAACTCAGAACTGAAGCCAGACTTACTTTACCTCAGATTTCACAAGATCACCCCTCTTTTAGTAAATGTAAAGGCGGGCTCCAAAACTGTACAATGTAAAATACAGTTAGTTGGAAACCAGCTCCATTGATTTATGAGTTTGAGTTTCAGAAAATGGTTACCTTTAAGTACACACAGTCAAATCAAAACATTACACAACCCCTGCTCCCAGTTTTAAAAGTCCTAAGACACTCCATGTGCTTATTTCATGACTGATCCTGCAAGTGCTCCTTTCAACCTTTATCACTGGGTAAACAAAACCAACACCTACTAAATCTGTGGTTGGAAAGGTAAGTATGCACTGCTAAACCGTAATTAATGCAGCATCCTTAATAAGAAGGAGATTTCGATGAGCTTCACTGGTACAAAATAAGCCTACAGCCCAGCAACAATAATTTACTAACACTCTTAACAAGGAGAAAGATTTGACTTCAGATTTTAGAGCTGAAAGGTAGCTTTGACAGCCATCAGTAATTATTATTATTGCTGTCACAATATGGTTGGATGCATATTTTACTTTATTTCTCGGTAATATTTCATATTACTTTTAAAGGGTACAAAAATCCATTGCAATACTAATATTTCACACTGATTTACACAAGCATAATGTTGGAATTAGTGCTCTTTAATGTTTTCTTCTGATAGGGTTGTAAAACATTCTTGAGAGTTATTTCAATTTTTTTTTAGTATCTTTTCAAGAAAATTATACTCAGCTAAATAAATTATTTCATTTCTTCAGTTACCTATGAATAACAAACTTCTCATTTAGGATAGTTTTTCACCACGTGCTACAAACTGGGGAACACCCACGCTGAACTGTCGTATGGATATTGATAGCACATTTTTAACTAGAAAATTAATTATTTCACAGTTTTGTAGCTGAAATGTTTCTAGTGAAATCTCTATAGAGAACAACGGTGATACTAGCTTATATTTATGGAATTGTTTTTCTGTCTCGAAAACAATGGATGCTGATCAGTTGCTGGATTGATTCTTAGTAGATACAGGGTCTAGGAGAGCTTCCCTTCCTTGTGTATCCATACTCATCCAGCTGATCTTGTTGCAGTCTCTTTTGCCAGTTTGAGCAGCTCCAGCCCAGGTGAGGTCACGAGGGTACAATGCATCCAGTCAGGAGCACATGGAGGAAGGGAGCCAGAATCTCATCATCCTCCTGAGACTTATGGCACCGTTGTTCTCCTATGGTCTACCAGCCTCTTGGCAGCTAATGTAGTATTAAAACTATCCATTTTAGTTTGCTTTTCTGTGTGACATTCTTTGTGCTCTAAGGATGTTTACCTCAGCAACACATGCAGGGAACACCTATTTGATAGATCACAAGCATACTTAAGCATGATCTACATGCCAATCTGCTCTGTTCTGATGTTTTTGGGTGTAATAAAAAGAGCGAGTTTCACAACTAATTGTCCTACATTAATAGAAGAAAGCACTCAGTATAAGTTGCATTCATGAAAGTTCAGCAAACTTAAAAGGCAGGAAATGCACACAGCAGAGACATTTTATACTTCTTAATAGGATACACAAAAAGGTAAGTTTTTAAGCCTTTTCAGGACAAACACAGTCAGCATTATGACAGGTAACAATTCCCTACGAGGAAAAAAAAAAAATCAAAACGTGCTTAATTTTAAGCACAGACTTAAGCCTCTTTAAATCCAAGGGTACTAGAGCTCATCAAATTCAGTAAACTAACAATTCAGAATAATCTAAACATTACTGAAAGTGAAGTACCTGCCCAAGTGCTTCGTTGACTTAGGTCGAAATAATGTTTATGGAGAGCTCACAACTGATATCACCTTGGCTTTTTACACATATATTTGTACTTCTACAAAAATAAACAAGTATTGGTCAAAATATTTCTTTTTTCCAGTGGTAGAAAAGTGTGCATTCATGTTCAAAATTTGGGGATTGTGTGAAAAAGCAAAACCAGCTTGTTCTCCATCCTCCACATACTAAAGCAAACAGAGTGCACTCTAAGTGGAGTACACCTGTGGGAGTACAGCTTATTCAGATAAGTCCTTAAAGGGTTCAGTCCCCAGTCCATTGTCAATGGTTTAAAATTATCTTCTCTTGATTATAAAAAGTCATTATTTATCTGAATGAAGAGGAAAAAGGAAGAGTAGATGGTCAAAGCAAGACCAGAAAGTATACATGCTAATATGTGACCAGCATCCAATTATGAACACCAGCATTTCTCAATGGGATGAAAATTTGATGATAGGTTGCATGTGCAATTGAGCAACACAAATACCTTATTCTCAGCTGCACTAAGGGCCAAGTCTGCACTTCTGAAAATAATTATTTTTTTGGAATACACAATTTTGAGGGTCATTGCCCATAGATTGCTGGAAATGCTCTCTCTGGGAATCCAGACTTATTTGTTTGGCCATGAGTGTCTATTTCACAGTGCAAGATAAGGCCTATTTGCTGCTATTGCCCATCACAATGTAATCAGCTTCTGTTATTATCAGCAGCTTATTCATTCTTCTGTAGCGTATTGTGCTGTGCTCAAGTTCAATCAGAAAAGATTTATTGTAGGAATGACTTGTTTGTTGATTTGCTTGCCTCCCCTCCTCCCAGATGGCACATACATGGAGGTATGTGGGTGGGCTACAACACTTTAATGGTTTCCTAACCCTAAATTGATGCAGCTTCTGGAACAGTCTTTAAACTGATGCCCAACTACAGTGTGTAATTCTCATTTTGCAGGGTAGGATTAATATCTAGCAGCTTCTGCCTCTTCACATTAACAGAAATTGTTTCAATGCAGGGTAAACAAAGTGAGAAAATGAGGGCACTGCTGCCTACATTTGGGAAACACTGCCAAAGGCAGCAGGCCAGGGTCAAAGCGAAACTCAATTCTCCTGCAAGCAGTCATCCTGTGGAGAAGGTTAGCTGTAAGATAGCCTGGCTGAGCACACTACGATCTTAGTGTAAGGGGAATTTTCTGCTGTAAGTTTTATAAAACTGTAAACCTTCTTTCCTATTTTTACAGCTACCCAGGCACTTTTTCCTATTACCAGAAGCACTTCAGGGGTTTGCTAATGCATTGGAAGTACCTTTCTGATAAGCCAACATAAACTGGTACAGCAATAAATCAGTAAGTATTATGGTACTCCATGATGTGGAAGGGGATCATTTCATTATGATGATTAAAAAGAAAAAAGAAAAAAATGAACATTACAATATTATATGAAGGTGCGTTTCTATGTACAGAGTATCTGAGGTACATTATACCTTGATAGGAGAGAAAAATAATTACAGGATATGCTACTCTCCAAAAGCAATCAGTATGGCATGACAACTGTCAGGATAGGCTTATTAGAGGGGGTTGCATTAGAAGACAATATGCCTTATGAGGAAGATAGAGGCATTATTAAAACATAATGCACATGCAGAGTGATGCATGCATTACAGTGACAAGCTAATGCTTCCCAGGAAAATATATTGTTTTAAACAGAGCTTTAATTATTTAATTTCATTGTTCAAGTGTGCAAAGCGCTAGCCAAGAAAGCATCTCCTTCCATATCCATTTAAATAGCACCTTTCTCCTATCTAGTTGGTAGCTCCTATTTAATACCCTATTGCCACCAGAAAAATAAAAACTAATTGCATTAATAAAAAACTAATTGTTTTAATTAACATGTTTTGTTTTTCAGTTTCTATAGTAAAATGAAAATTGTGCTTGAAAAGTTGGACCAACATGTTAATGGTCCTACTTTTCATTATTTATTTGGTACATTTGTTCAATAAAATTGGACTCTTCCTTTAATTAAACACATTTTATATTTTTATTGCCATTGCATAAAGTCCAAAAGTCACAACTGGGAATACATTGAGCCATTACACACTTCCTAGATGACTGAAAGGACTTAGTTTCACCTCAAACATCACAGTGCTCTAGAGAGGGAGAATATGATGGTGATTATTAATATTAACAATCACTTAGTATTGTGCTTTTACACTGACGATCTCCCAGTGACTCCCACCAGCTCGCCATACCCTGTAACTCCACTTCTACTGGCAGCTTGTCCCCTGTAGAGCTCCTCTGCATGGAGAGGAGTGTCCAGTGTCCTGTGCTGCCAAAGGAGCTTCTCTCCAGTAATGGGGACAGAAGCTAGAGTTTGGCAAGATCCAGCACCGGAGTCAGGCCTCAGCTCAGTTCCAGAGAGTCCTTAATCTTGAGTAAATGAAATATTGGGGGAAGATAACACTGTACCACAGGCTCTGCGCCTGGTTCAACCAAACTGAACACTGAAATGCAGAAATAAACCTAATGCAAGCTGTTTCTTCCCAGCCCCACAGAATATATAAGGTCCAGAAAGGGTTTCCTGAACCAGTCTTCCAAATGAAAGACCTGCTTCCCATCACATCCCCCTCTATTCCTTTCACCTGCCCACAAACAGTGTGGATGTTTGGACAAGCACAAGAAAGCTGCATTTTCCCAGTCACATCATTAGCATATGGGCTGACTGGGAGACATGACAGAAGTAAAAGGAAGAGAAATAATTTCAGTCATTGTTAGGACTTGGCTTTGGTTAAAAAGAGAACCTTTGAAAATGTCTATATCAATTATAATTTAATCTCCTTTCCGATCATTTAAAATTCCATCCAATTAAGGTAGTTTTTGCAATATACCTCAAAAAACTTCCTATGTGCAAAATTTCCCTCTATTTATGTTCCCTGCTTCTAAATGCTGCTGCTCTATTGATTACTGTAATTCAGCTCTAATTGCACTTTTACAAACCAGAATGAATAGATTACAGTTGAGCTAGGAGGAAGCCAAACATCAATTACTAATATAACAGAGCTGGCCTTTACCATGTCTGTATTATTTACCTTGGGGAGTTTAGGAACCTGCTGAATAATATTTATTCTCGTAAATTAACCACTTCAAGATATTTGTTTCCATTAAGAAAAGCAACCAGACTAATAAAATACACTTTCAGGAAATGCAAACAAGCCCTCAGTGTCTGTAGTGATATGTGAAAACCCTCGCACTTTCTCAGAAGGAGGCAGCCTTGGTATTTCAGAAAGCAGCCTATATATTCTTCACCAAGAATAAACAGAGCTGGTTGATCTCCAGATTAGCTTGCAGCAATGGGTCTTTGGTTACTGTTTCAGTCATTGTTATTATCGCTAGGCTATTTTAGCCTCAACAGGGATCCAAGAAGCGGACTGTTTCAGTAAGGAGAAAAAGCTAGTGGTAAAGTTGGTATTTCCTCAGTGCAATTTTTCGTATTTACAAGGCAATTACACCAAGTCCTGTTTCCCAGCCCCATTTTGGCCAGCACAGTGGCTATAACCCCCCCTCCCCTTGCTGGCTGTCTCCTTGGTCCCACTTCTCACAGGCAGCTCACAGGGTGCATAGATTCTGTGGTTGTTCTGTAGGTAGAAATTAATTTCCTCCAGTGAATAAACACTATGCTTAAAAGCTATTGTTTCCCGAATAAAAATATTCGCCAAAGCTAATTCTGTAAGTTTCCACTGTATCATAATCAAGAACTCACTGTACAATAATTCATTAGTTAGCCGTTTGCAGCTAGGGCTGGAGGCATTCATCATCTTTCCAAAAAGCACACATATCGCTATCTGTAACATCGACTCAGTATTTTGGCTCTGAATGAGATAAAACATTTAACACATTGGCTGCTAAAAGTTAGTAGATCTGTTACAGAACCATAAAATGTGAATTCTCTTGTGCTACTTCTTTGAGAGTACAACCTCCAGCATTTGCCACTATGGTACAGTCTCTCATCAAAAAGCCTAGAGAGAATCTAATGAAATTCAACTGCTATTCAACTGCAAGAGTGTTAATCCAGCTCTTTTCTCTATCTGATTATAGGAAATCAGCCCTTTCTACCCATTAGACATCTTTTATCTGCTCCTGCAATATACGTATGTTTCTTTTCAATTCTTTGGAAATAATATCAATGCAATAGTAGCCTAGTGACTGGCTATCTGTGATAAAAAACCTAGGGCTAGATCATACCTAAGAAAGAAAACAAGATGCTCCTTCGTCTTTGATTTACCCAGGAACTGATTAGAAACCCTCTGAGCAATCCTTGGATATGAGGGATTTCATCAAGGAGGAGCAAGGAAGACTGATAGCTCTGGCTTGACTAGATCCCTCTCCCTAGACATGCTGTCCTGCAGAGGGTTCCTGGCACCTCCGAGCCTTCCAGTTCTCTCCTCCAAATCTAATGATTGCCAGGGGCCCACAGGCCATCTACACACCCCGCCCCCCCCATCTCTAAATGTTTTACAGGCAGATTCCTGGAGCTGAAGTTTTCCTCACCTCATTTCAGAGTTAGATCTTTCCAGAATATAATCCCTATTGTGCAGATAAAACTGCACTACTTGTTCCTGGGTGTGTAATTTTGATTTTGGCTGTGCTAAAGCCCAATAGGGAACTGGCCTAACCAGTGAGCAGCATCAGCAAGTGCTCTGTCCTCCATATCTACCTTGATCTTGGGTCATCTGCAAATTTTATCATTGGCACTTTTATATTTACGTCAAGATTATCTGCAAAAATTCTAAATATCATTAATTTTGATACTAACTCACTGAAACATCCACCCATTGATTCCTCATTAACCAATATTTGTCATGATCTGAGGGTCTGGCAGTTCTTAAAGTACACTTGTTTTAACAATGTTGCACAGTGCTAGTTTTCCCCAAGAAATCAAAGCTTAAGCCATCACTCTAAGTCAACCAATCTCTTCAAAAATTTTTTGATTTATTGACCAATTTCACAGATATTTTGTAGTGCTAAAGACCTGAAACATGTTACAATCCCACAATTTCATGACAATCACTAATAAAAATAAGTAAGCTCTTCTAAAACACCTCTCGAAGAGCATGGTTCAGGGATCAACTCTACTCCTTAACCACCAGAGAAATAACACAAAGGATCAAACTCAAGACAAATTTCATAGGAAGGTTGCACTGGCTTGACTGTATACCAAATCACCTGACCACCTGGAATATTGTGCAATGCTAAGTCAGCAGCTATCAACTATACATTTAAACAACTAGACAGGTACTTTGTATATAAAGAACAAAACCAGGTTTATTTGAGAAGATCTATTTTAAAAACATAATGTAAAAAAGTCTATGAAAAGAATACCAACAATTAAGATCAGTCAACCAGAAGTTTTCTCATGTATTCCCTTTTTCTTGCTACTCCCCTCATATGAGATATCGTTGACTAGATCTGGACATAAGCTTTCAGTGCATTTTTCCTTTTTTTTTTTCCTGATTCTTCCCATAAGCCTTGAGGTATTAGAAAAATATATCTCTGTTTAGTGAAAACTTTCCTTTTCCTTCAAGAAATGGAGATGAAATCTACTCAGGAGAAAAAAAAAAACTTTAGTCTTAACCTCAAAAAAAGGAACAAAAGAACAGTGGAACACCCATTATTTTATTTAAAAAACAACCCACAACAAAAACCCGAAAGCTATGTCTTTGTTTAGGTGATACTGTACAGAGTCTTCAAAGACACCTGTGAATATTCACTTTTTCACATGATGCAAACCACATTTATTGCAATATACAAGTAGCAACCTGTTATATCTTGAACAAATATAATGTTATTAATAGCAAATTTCTCCTCCCAAATGAAGTCCTCCCATGAATATTTATCTACATTCAAATAGGAATGTCTCTCATCTTCAAAAGAATTCATGAACTTTAATAGCAACTTCAGACAATTTGATAGGTTTATATTTCCCTCAAGTAAACAGCTTCGCATTAGCATATGAATGTTATTATCTATCCTTTAACTTCGCCAGACACTGACCACTTTGTTGCATTTTTAATAGCTTACCCATGAGTTTTTTCATTAAATATTTTTGATCTAGTGGTAGCTTTGATGTCAGCTTGAAGAAAGAAATTTTGCCTGTTTGCATATCAGTGAGCTGGAAGTTACCTAGAAACATGTTATACCAGCCTAAATTACAAAAAGGCCTTACACAGCTAGACTTACTTCTCTGTTACAACACAGCTATCTGAGGAAAACACATTAAGTACCATGAAGGATGCAAAGATATTAGAAACTGAACAGCATGTAGCATCATCCTCATTCTTACTTACTGCAGTAGAGTTTTTTTAAAAATCGGAATGCTCATTTCACAGAAAACGGTACTTTAACATGTGTTTTTTCTGAATCCCAGGGGAACTTAAATTACATGTATAAATGCGGACTTATATCTAAGAGAGGAGAAAGATGGAGAGATCCCCTTGATATCTTTGAAGATCGAGGAACATTATTTACATCTTCCCATTATTTTTGCTATTATTAATGAACAACACGTGCCTGATGCGAGAGTGATGGACAAAATTTTTCGTGTTTGGAGAAGACCTCAAACATGGCAATTACTAAGGTCCCTGATGGACCTCTAGCACCAGAAGAGATTCTGCTCTTTAATTTTCCTATTAAAAGTATATATTAAAACTCTTCCTAAAGTAGGGAAAATACAGGGATGAAAAGATCCTTCCCTCCCAACTTGTTTAACTTTTATTTTGACCTTGGTTGACTTAACTAGAAAGCAGCAAATAAGCTTTTTTTTTTTAATACAAGAATATTGTTATCATTAATTGAAGACAAGGCTGCATGGAACATCTTTCATCTAAGTTAATGCGCACACTCAGATTATAACAAAGTCTATATTTTTACATGCTTGAAAAAACAACTCTTACTCAGTATTTCCATCAGTTTAAAAAGTGATTCCTACTACTAAAGGTGTATGTTCTTATATAACACACTTTGTGCTACATTGCTTCAAGTCTCAGTCTAAAAAGTTAATGAAAGTGACTTTCCCACAACAAGAAATCCCACCTAGCAGACCTAAGCAAACAGATGCCTCCAAGTTGACAATAATTAGGTAATCCACCCTGATACAGGAAGGGATTTGCATGCATTTGTTTTTACACCTATTGTGATAGATGTAGCCCCAGAGCTTTCTTGGATTAACTCAATTATTCATCATCATCTGTTTATCAGTCTACTTGTGTCTGAAATTAATTTCAGAGTAAAATAAAGCAACAAGGAACTTGCTACCTCAGTGCACTGAAATTGTTTACATGACTGCTTCAATTCCTGATTTACACAGGGCAAATGGAATTGCCATGCGAGTCAAGTTAATGGTCCATTTCATCCTTTGTCTTACTGTGTCCTAGAAATGAACAAAATGCTGTACAGTAGGAAATGGTGGGTAACTGTTTAGAGAGGCAGGTTTCCTTCCTATCGCACCCTCCAACTGAGACACTGCTTCCAATTAAGTGTGAAAGTTTACAGCCCTTCCAGAAGAAAGTCTAGAGTTTAACTGTGTTGATAACTCTATTTTGACTTTGGCTAAGAGCCAACTGAGTCCCTCTTGAAGTTTTTCCACACTCTCCAGTTTCCCCTTCCGCTCGATATTCCTTCATTATTTTCAGTACTGGTCTAGAAGGATGTAGATCAGACAGTTTCTTCTTGTGAATTTTACGTTATTTAGCTTTTCCTGTACTTTAAAAGTGTCCTTAAAATCAGTAAAGTCAAGGAAAAAACTTGCTAGAAATGTGTACCGTGTTCCTAGTTAGCGCTATGCATGTACCTGGAGAGATCCAGGGTGTGTTCAGCTCTCCTAGCTGTCACCAGGCTGTTTTAACTTTATCTTAGCAAACTGCTGCACTCCAATATGTATTGATAGCAGGAAGAGTGAAGCAGCTAAAAACTGAAGTCTTCTATTGCGATTTTAATTAAGAGTCTGTCACCATCTGAATTATTATTACTGTTACTTTAGGAATTACACTGCAGCATAAATTATCATAATAAAGAAGCCTGGCAATCGTGATCTTAGCTAAAGTGCCTGAAACAGGTTTAGCTTGCATTTTGCCTTTTGGGCCACTGGGGAAAAAGAAATTCAGAGATTGCTTCCATTTGGAAGAGGAGCTGTGATCATGCCAAATACTTCCATAATTAACTGCTGTTTAGCTATAGAGGCAACAGATGCCCTGTCCCCGCCTCTGAAGCCCATGGTCTTCCTCATGGCACTCCCACGGTTCCTCACCCAAGCATTCCCCTTCCTGGGGTCCACACTCTCCACGCTTGCTCTATCCCTGGCTCGCCCAACTCCCCTCTGTTTCTCTTTGCTCTCTCTTACAAACACATCTCGGCAGAATGAAATCCAGAAAAAGCCTCATGTTCCCTGTGTACACCACAAATACATTTGTTTGAAACATGAGTGGTGCCTGATTTGGGCTGAAAGTGGCAGATGTATAGCTAGTTGGTGTTACAAAACAGCACAATTATTAACTGTCTTAAGGGGGAAAAGCAGGTATTCTCAACCCATAACTGTACTTTATCAAACCATGCAAAAAAATCAGACAAAAGCCAAAATAGGAGAATCTCCAACCAAAGACTTCAACACACATGCTCCCCCAGGAGTGATGTTGAGTGTGAGGGAGTCCCTCCTGCTTTGACTACTGCCTGCGGATGGTGGCAAGCAGATGCTTTGCTGGCTGTGGCAGAGCCTCCCGACAGCCATCTCGTGGCACTGCTTTCACCCAGCCACTCTGCCATGGAGGGAAGAGTAGAAGGAAGCCACCATTCCTACCAAGTGCATGGGGTACAGCACAAACACCCCACACGATGCTGCGACTTCAGTGTATGGGCTGGATGCACACCACATGGAGAGTGAAACACTGCCTGCTTCCAGGCTCTGATGAACCTGGAAAGTCATATCCCAATGCCACCATCCCCACTGACCTCCAGTGCGCTTGAAAGATTGGGTTCTCTTTTTTCGACTCCTTATAGCTTCTAGGGAAATACAAGCAATGAAACTAGGAGGAACCGAGTCACAGCTGTACCTAGTAACTACTTGTGTGACTCACCAATAACAGCAGCAGCCCCAGACTCCACCTAATGCAACACTCTGGAAAAGTGAAGTGATGCAACAAGCAGAACTGGATTGTGATCCTTAAGCTCCCCCTCCCTCCATCTGCATGCGGATGGCAGCACTCCCTTAGCTAAAACAGCAAAAAAAAATGTTTCATGTGAAAACCAAAACAAGGGAATTATTTCCTGCTTGATTCAGATTTTCCTCATATGTCTGGGTTGAGATTGCTTTCCCTTTGCACCAGAAAACTCAGTCATTTGATTTACAAAAGCATGGGTCTTGCCAAATGAAATGCAGATGCAGCTAGTTTTTCAGCAGACAGATGCAATGTTCTTACTGCACCCTGAAGGCCAACCAAAACTGCAGAGAACAACCGAGCATAATATAAAATTCAAACTCTAAAAAAGAAATAATCTTGGCAGCAGGTTAAGTAGAGTTGAGTGACTAACAAAAATGTGGAAGATTAAATATGTTTTAAGGAGAAGTGAATTTTTTTTGTTTTCATATTTAAAGCTTTGTTATCTTTTTTGCTAAGTTGTACTTAATTATACAACTTTTCTAATTCTGGGTATGAATTTTAAAGCCCATGTAGGCTAAGTCCTTAAAAACTGCAGTTCAAGTTATAGCATTTAATTCTGGGCTGTCAGCAATGCAGCCTTCAGAAAATACAAAGCTCTCAGGTGAAAAAATGTCACTGCCTTAGGATACGGCCAGAGTTTCACTTCTGCGTGCAAAAATGAAATAATCTACACCATTTGTTTCGAATTGCTGTAACATGTCAGGATGTGGAGAACATTAAAGTGGACTAATTTCTTTAAAAAGTAATATAAGTATTAAAAAGTGGAATCTTACTGTATTTTTCCCCAAGAAAACATTCTTAAACAATTTATTATTTTTTTATATGCTTACCCAGGCTTCACCTTAGGTCACTTATTGTCTGAAAAACAATCTGTTAACATTTCAGACACCCTGGGCCTGCCCTGCATTACTTGTGTATCATTCCAAAATCAGCATTGTGTGTTGGTTGGAAAGCATATAAAACTATGTTTGCACAGCTGATGTCATTTTCTCCAGCACGTGTCTGCACAGTTCATACACGCCACCATCAACCACCACCATTTCACAGCGCTCTCTACACAATGTGTCTGGCAAGAAAAGCTTAAAGCGCGTTTAGGAAAAAATAGAGCAAATCTTCACCTTTCGCAGCTAGGTCTTGTCCAGTAGATCTGATTAACTGGTTTGGCAGCCAATCTGCTGGAAAGCCACACACACAGCATAATGCAGTGCTACTCTACAACTTTATCTTAATGTAAATCATGAGATTGTTTACAGATACTCAGAAAATGATAGATGATACTCTTAGTCTTCAGTTCAGAATCTCTTTCAAATGAGCATTAAAATGATGGCTATCCTCTCTTCTACAAACAGATCCAGGTGTTGCTAAGCCCCCAAGCATGAGAGTGAAATTCACCTGGACACCAAGGACCTTCATTGAGACTCTCACACATAAAATGTGCCAAGGCCTTGTACTTGCATCAAGCATTTTTTCCAAGGCAGTATGTCAGTATGCAACTCAAGATCTATATCACTGCTTAATGCTATTCTTTCAAAATCTGACTCAAACCACATTATAAACGGAGGCAAATTTTCTGGTTGGCTTTTGTGCTTCACACAAGGGACAGATATATTTGAACAGTGGTTGAAATTAGTCCTTTATGTATGCTGTGTACAAAGCAATATGGCATCTGGAGTAAATTATTTTTTTGTAGTCTCACATTTAAAACATAATAAAAATAATTCCAGGGAATAGGATTCCTACTTGGGTCTGTATAGCCTGGTTTACCATTTTTACAGAAGTATTTTTTAAAACAAGAAAAAACAAAGTAGAAATTCATTCCTTAAACTGCCCTGTTCCTTGTTTTCTATCCAACTCCAAAGACCTTGAAATATAAATAGCACCAAAGTAGTCCAGGCACTGAAACATGCACTAACTCTTTCTGCAGGCATAAAGAAAAGTTACTTACTTATGACAGGGATATCCATTTGATCATTACCTGAAAACATTCAGAACATGCATCCCTGGGAGACAATACATCTTGCTAGGGCTGAGGGCTGTCATATTTTATGCAACTCATATCTTCAGTGAATCAAGATTATTACATCCACCAATCTAAGCCTGAAAAGGGAATCATAGTAGCAAAGTCGGCTTTAAATTTTCTCATTATAAGGAAGTCAACAATTTTGTTCTGGACCCAGAATCCCCCCAAAGCCACGAGGCATTCACAGTACGTCCTCTAAGCACTCTCTGCTACAAATCCGTTAAATACTTCATTCTTTTAGTTCCAGAGTTTTATGAAAGTCAAGTCCTGTTACGTAGGGATCATACAACTTGGGTAAAAATAGGAATTTGTCTAAGCAAGGCCTGGATGTGGCCACAACATGAATGATGAGCAGCCACGTGGGCTTTATCCATCCCATTCCAATAGCACGTAGCCTGCAGGACTTGAAGGTGTCTGTGCTTGCAGTTCCCTAGGACTTCCCCAGAAATCCTCATTTTCACATCCCTCACTCCACACCACAGAAAAGCAGCATCACAAGAAAGTTAAAACATCTGCAAAATACCTGAATCCTTTGTACATGCAAAGGCAGACCAACAGGACAGCACACAATGAGTAGCAATATGGGACCCAATCCTAGCTTCCAATACAGAAACTAGGAATCCCCAGTTCCCAGAATATTAGACCTAGTTGATCTCTAAAGGAAGGAAAGAACAGATTCTGCACCTAGCCTTGTGTTTAGCAGCATTGCTGTCACAGGCTCAGCAGGTATTCCTGCAAGATTCAGCACTGATTAGCTAAGCTAGACTTATGCTAAGTAGCAGAAGAGGAATGGGTGGAAGGAACGCTATCGCTGTGTTGCACCTGTAAACTAATCCAATCAGATTCTTTCTCAAGATCAGGTTGCACATAAAACAAAAAACACACCTTAGTCTGAGTTTACCAATCTATTTAATCCACTGTCGCCATTTGCACCTCCTACCAAATCTCAGATGGTGCAGCAACTGCACCATCTATGAACCCCTGTCAAGCCAGTTACCAAACACCACATTACCGACCTCTCTTCTCCATCCTTGCACAGGAAGGATGCCCTGAGGTCTTGCCAGGGCTCAGCACAGCCCTCCAGCCTCAGCACTTCTGCATCCCTTTGGAGCAATGCTAGCACAGCCACTTTGTTTTCCCAGAAACAACTACCTTCTACTTGTGGGGCCACCTGACAGCTGGAGGAATCAGAACAGGCTTTTTCATCTGTGCCTAGCTCTCTCATTCATTACTTGGCTTTATTAAACATTTTAGGAGGTAAGGGTTGGGTCTGCTCAGAGAACCACTGGTTTCAGAATCCCTCTAGAAATCAGCCAAGATCAGCTGAGGGCACATCTGTCCCTTCTGCCTCAGTTCTCCCCATTCTTCATGTGGAGTCACAACCTAGCATACATAACTGCATGACTACATATAGGTTTCATAAAAATAAGCATAGGCTACTTTCATTCAGGAGTTTACTTTTCTTCCCCTGCCCTGTCCAGTCTCCACTCCCTCCAGCCACCCCCCAGTAAGCTAGCAACTCCTTCAGAGGGAAAGGGTTAGGTCTGGCAATCATGTCTCTTTAACAGCACTTAACAACACTGCATAAATGCTTGGAAAAATATGGAAGAAGTGTTTACAGTAGACGCATATCATAAGAGAGATTTATAGGCCTATTAAAAATTATTAGGCTTTACTTCTTCAGTGACAAAGCTGCTTTCAGAAACTGCTCTCAACGACTTCATATCCAGAGTCCGCAGGATGTTTATTTTCACATTTTCAAATGTTCCTTCACCATATTCCTTCACCATTAAATTTTTTGTTTTGTTGTTTAAAACAGCAATTCCCTAACTCTTCTGACCTAGCAATTCAGTTTAAAAAGATATGTTACCCTGGAAACACTTTGAAATGGACAGCATGACTGCAGGGACTGTTGTGAGTAATGCTGTAAAGTGTTCCCAAGTGCCCGAAGAACTAAAACGTACATGTCACAGATCCAAGTATGCAATGCGGCATTGATCATTGATTGCAGTTTCAACTGCTGATACACTTTGATGGGACTCAGGGACCTTATTCACAATGGGAAAGTCTTTACCTCTGAATGTGGCAAGCAGGGAGGCAGGACAATGAAAACATCATTTTCATATTGGCTGTAATACCAGCTCTCACCCTTCCAGCCTCTGACCCACCAAGAAACAGAAGGGTTAGTACTGTCCTTTCGTACTCGTGATGGCCATGATTCCTTTCTTTACCATCAACGTATCAATTCCCAATGGCTCTAAGGAGAAGTCTGAGTTTCTCCATTTACTACAGGATCATAATCTTAGATTTTGCTTCAGTTGATTAAACTGATAAAACAATTTGCATTGTATTAGAATTCAAAACCAGGGAATCACGTCTGCTCTAATACATGAGCCATAGATGATACAGCTGAACAAAGAGAGTTAAATTCAGGAGCAGCTTCATAATTTCATTTTAATCTGCTCAAGTTAAAAAGAGGAAAAAGATGAAAATTTTCAGAATTTTGAGCTGAAGCGATAGACTGAAATCACCCTATTCCCCAAGTTTCATTTGGGTTTGCCTAGGAAAAAATCACATCCAAACTTGCTCAGCATAGAAAGACCTTTGGAAGGGGTCTTTTTCCTACTAACAAAGGCAGTCCTTTGTGTGATACAAACATTTTGAACAACAAACAAAATGACATTAAAAAAACAAAATCTAGCTGGAATCTATTACTTGCTTGCATAAATGATAACAAATCACAATACAGTTGCCAAAAGAAAGATTGTTTCTATTTCTAAGGAGGACACCAAAGCTCTGTATTTGCTGTCAAGGCATTTGCAAAGATTTCTGACCATCACATCCCTCAAGTCTTCAGTGCTGGACAGGTACTCTAGATTATAGACAGCAGTTACAGTCAAACTGTTAAACACAAGGCTGTACAGAAGCATTCATCATAATTTACATGACAAAATGGTCAGGTAAAACCTCAGTGGTAAATCATGAGGAAAAAATGGTTTATTCAGGTTAATCCTAGTTAAACCATATACGTTTTTCAACATATCCCAGTGGTCTTTTTTTACAGACAAGATGAATGTGACCTGAATAGGAGAAGACTGAGTTCAAACCTAGCTGAACCCATTCACAAAAAGAGGTAACAAAATTCCAAGGCAGCAGGCAAGAGATAAAACAATTTTAAGTTTTCCTTCAGACTTTCATCTCTGTGATATAGGGCCCCCACTGTGCAATCTAACCCACTAACACTATTTGGCAACACCTGCAAACCATCACTGACCAAGAAAGTAATTAAAATTCAGCACTACCCCGGCATTATCTGCTGTTTGCTATTGGCCAAAACAGGAAAGATGCTGCAAAAAGAAATGCTGCAATTCTCCAAAGCAGTGGAGTTTGTAAGCAGAATGACAATGACTTTCAAGATACTTTGCTATTAAACAACCGGGTGGGACCAATTTCTTCGTTTTTAATGGAGCTGAATATCACCTAAAACTGAATGAAGCTGGGTATCATTCTTTAATGCAACATCTATTGTTTCCAATGATAGTCCACTGGAAGAAAATTACCAGCCTAAGATTATCTAATGTGTATCCAGGTTCATAAGAAGTTCTATTTTTCCTGTAAATGCAAGGGAAAATAAACATTTCTAGAAAGGTTCTCTTGTGTGCAAGGAATATGAGAACAAACTCTTTCCCTAACTAGTTACCTTGGAATGGTTTATCATCAATGAAGAAAGTGAGATGACTCATAGGATAATGATTTTTATGGGTATAAACACTATGCAGTAAGGACTGGTGGACCCCACAGGCTGCATATAATTAATCTCTGTAAATACACTGAGGAGACATGGAGTTTCTCACATGCATATTTGCAATATTTAAACCTGTACTTGTATTTCCTTTTTAAAAAAAAAATTATTATTTTAAGCTCCACAGACATAAAAATATGGAAGCTATTCTCTGCTGTGTCCTAGGAAGTACACTGCAAACAATGAGATCATCATTGTAAAACAGAGAGAGCTATGCTTACTGGATGCTGTTAGAGCCAAAATACATACAAAAGAACTTTTGGTTAACAAAAGAAAGCAATACCCAAATCAGAAACATTCGCAATGGGATTTTGAGACCTGCAAAAAGTCTTCCCAGAATATTGCCTGAAATTTTACAGAATGTGGAAAATCATGTAAGGGGAACAAACTACCTTGATGTCAGGAATCAATCACTAAGTTCTAAAGACAGACCTTGGATTACATAAATACAAGGCAAAGTGACACCCTACGCTAATATTGTCCGTATGCATAGACATTAAGAATGCACACCATAATGAACATTAGCAGTTAAGGCTTCATAGCAGCTTCAGAATGTTCAGTTTTATTTTTCTCCCTGCCTTGAACGCATGCTCAGTTATGCCCACTTTTCTCCACAGGTGCAGCAAATTTTTTGACTGCACATGTTGAACCTTTCAATACAAACTTCAAATTATAGTTAGTGGCACAATTGCTGTTTGTCTCAGCCAGCTAACAGTAAAAGAAAGAGAACCACAGCTTCTGAGATTTCAGTATTTTCACAAGCTCACAGCATTAGATACCAGCAGTAGTGACCAAATGATCTTGAACAACAATTACCTGCGGTCAAAGCTGAAGTAGATAATAGAATTAAATGTTCCATTTCACTGAAAAAGGTAGGTGGCTAACAAAATCCCTCTGTGGGCATAAATTATGAACCATCCAGGAAAAAGAAAATAAGGGAAAACTAACCACAACAGCCATATAAGCAGTAACATATTCTGCAGGCAAAGATAGCAAGAAAGTGTGTAACAGATTATAAAGTACTTAACTATTTTTTCCCCATGTCATCACGGCCAAGATGTAGTACACCAGGTATGTATTTCAGATGGGTCCACAAAAAAAAGTTCACACTTACACAGCTTTGGGCTACTACTTAAATAAGTTAAGCAACAGAAGTTAATTTAAGAAATCCAACAGTCCAAGCCACGGCCAAATGTGATGAGATCTTGCAGATGGCATGCAACAGCCCTGACCGCCCAGCACCTGGATAACACCACTACAAACATGCAAATCTTGAGCAGAATCTCTGCAAGTCTTGAAGAATCTGTGCAAGCCTACAAGGAAGGGACAAGAGTGCAATGAGAAGACACAACCTTTTATTTCTTTAAGCACTGTGTGGTTTTTTTCCACCTTGTTTTTATCCTAAACACTCCTTTTTTACCTATTCCCATGTAACACAGGACTTTGTGGGTAGCTTTTTTTTTCCCCTTTATTTGCCATGATTTCTCCCCCATTAATTACAACAGCAACTAAAGACAAAGAGGCAATTTGTCCAACATATTTTAGATCTTCCTTTTTCTTTCTGAAAAAGTATTCTTTGCAGAATATAGTATCAGATTAATGATGTGGTATCCCTAATAAATTACAACATGCAATTGGATCACGGACACCTTCAACAGCAGTACAATTATTTTTACATTATCTGCAGTTAGTAGTTAGAAATAGCAGATAAGCTATTTCTAGACAAGTCTAATAAGATTGTGGCTTTATCTGAGTCCAGAGATATCCTCTTTCACTCCAAGTTGCACACAACTCAAATCTTGACAGATACATGCATTAGAACCTTTTCATAATTTCAGTAATGAAAAATAAAGTCATTATAAAGGCAGCCAAGTGAGATTTGCAATGCCAAAGTAACTTCTGAATACACTAAAGCGTTGTCACTCATCTGTACCCTGAGTCTCTGAAGAACTAGTAAATAGATACATTTTCTTAATTACTCCATCTTCCAATCAAATGTCATTAAGTGCACTGGAAGTTTACTAGATCCAATTTCAGTTTTCATAACCAAAGTCTTTGCACTCTAAGCTGGCTTCCTAATTCCACACTGCAGTAACTGGACGTGGTGCTGAGCCATAAGGGATACTCACTGCTATGCCAAAAGATTGGCTCAAACACTCGATCAGCCCAGTGCAGGAGCAGCAAAGCAAGCATGGCAAGAGGCCTGCCTAACCCCACACATGTGTCTTCAAACTGTCTCTCTATTCTTCCCAGGTTACCTGATCCTGCTTCAAACTCTTGTATGCTACCTTTCCATGTTTGTTTTTACATTTGATTTTTTTTCAGGAGCTTTTTGTTCATCCATGGAGCCTCATGTCACTCTTGCTTGACATCAAGATGGACCACTCTTGAGCTTGGAGAAGGAGATCCTTGAAAATCAATTAGCCATCCTGGACCCCTCTTCTCTCCAGGGTATCCCATGGGATTCTTCCAAGCAAACCCTTGAACAGGCCAAAGTCTGCTCTCCTGAAGTCCAAGGTTGGAATCCTTCTGCTTGCTGTTGTCCATATGTCTGGATCCTGAACTGGATCAACTCAAGGTCACTGTAGCCAAGGCTGCCGCCAACCTTCATATCCCCAAACCAGTTCTTCCTTGTCTGTAGATATGAGGTCCAGCAGAGCACCTCCTTTCATTGGTTCCTCAATCACCTGTGTTAGGAAGTTTTCACTGATGCATTCCAAAAACCTCCTGGCTTGCTGGTGCCCTGCTGTGTTGCCCTTCCAGCAGATATTTGAATGGTCAAAGTACACCATGAGGACCAGGGCCTGCAAACATGAGGGTTTGCCAGTTGTCTGAAGAAGGCTTCATCTACTACTTCTTGCTGATGAGGTGGTGTGTAGCTGACAATCACCACAAGGTCACTCCATGTTGGCCTTCCCCCTAACCCCAACCCATAAGCTCTCAGCTGGCTCATCACCTTCCCCAGGCAGAGTTCCATGCACCCACATACAGGGCAACTCCCCTCCTTGCCTTTCTGGCCTGTCCTTCCTCTCCTAAATTCTGCATCCATACTTTGCAGCAAAAGTTACACAACTAAGTAATTTTGTTAATAATAACACCACCACAATAACTGCCTAAACTGAAAGGGAAAGCTAAAATTACGGGATTTGGCAAATTATAATCCAGACAAACTGTTTGTAGCATTAAAAAAAAATATCTAACACTTCAGCTGGATAATGACTGATATAGCCTCAGACTAACCTTGAGAGCTGGCTACAGGAATACAAAGGAAATTACAGCTGCTAAACCAGTTACTGCAGCACTTTGTAAATAAAGTTAGCTGAGTAGCATGTGAAAGAAAAAGTAAACTTCACCCTTTGAATATCTGAGTAAGGCCTTTTATTATCAATATTGCCACAAAAGCAAAACACCTGTTAAGCATGGCATCAAAGAGCAGGAATGCTGAGCATGTAGTCCATGCAGACTTGTGAATATTCATGATTTGCAAAGGAAAACAAGGGCTTAAGCAAAGGGACTACCATTATTACTTACCAGTCACTCATTCCACTTCTTTTCTTCTGCACTACACAAGCTATTACAGCAGTTTGGTCATGTCTCCCTGAGCTCCTGAGTACACCACACTCATCAGCTGAACTTTATTTTTAAGGAAAAATCCCCCGTTCCACATATATTCACGTGACCCCCATGCTCTCTCCTAATGAGCTGTGTAGAGGCAGCTACAGGCATTTATCCTAATTAAAGGACAAGGAAAAGAACATAAGCATTTACCATGTCTTAATTATAGTTACGACTTTTTGCAGATATCACTCGATTTCTAATTGTGTGAATGCTCATACAGCAAATTCACAAGTTCTATAGATGTTTTTTTAATCTGATCTTCTAAGCGGGGTCAAAGTCAGAAAGAGAGAGAGGAACGCAAAAGCCATCCTACTTCTCTCTTTGCATGTGACTTGTAATCAAGGCAGTTAAAAAGTAACAAGAACAAGTCTTGCCTTTCAGAACAGCTTTTGCCAGTTTACGTTCTGCTGGAAGCACTGAAGATTAAATGCTGGCTCCCATACTCACGGCAAGTCAGAGAAGCAAAGCAGCAAATACTACCAACCACTGCCCATCCAGAGAGCAGCCTCATAAGCAACTCGCATAGTAGGTGAAGGGAGCTGAAACCACACCTTCTGACGCAGAAGTGAACACAAAACAAGGTACAGACTCGCTCTGTGGCAGCTCCAGTTAGGGACTGCACATTATACTTCTTGCTCAAAATCTAAGAATCAAATCCAAATATTTTATAGTATGAAAATCCTTTAGTTAAGTCTAATTCTCCCCATACAGTGATAATGTATGGGTTGCACTTCCCTCTGTGAATCCCAGATTGCTTAATGAAGGCTTAAGGAACTGAGCCTTCCAGCTAGAGCTGGTCAAAGTCTGCAATTCCTGGTCCACAGGAAATTTTGAAATTAACCAGCTTGGGAATATAGCCTACAAAATTAAAATCTTAAAATTGCTTTCTTCATAAAATGAAAATTCCCTAAATACTTCATTCTGATGTTGCTTCCCTCTCCCTTTATATTGTAAATTATGTTACAGTATATTTTAAAATTACATGTATATTCTAAATTTACACATGTACATTTTGAATTTACAAATCAAGCATAGAGCTTGTCAAAAATTCTTAATATTATTTAAATAAAAATCAAAGTCACCACTTTTTTAGACCATTTTGCTATCAGAGAAACGGTCTCAAAAGAAAAAACCCAAACCACTTTATCAGGAATTTTTTAAACAAGTTTCTTCTCCAGCATTGAAGAAAAGAATAACCCTAGGCTATAAAAGCAGGCACAGAGGAGAAAAAAAAAAAATGCATCTCCCAGTGCAGGTTCCTATGCAAAAACCAGCAGTCACCACATGGACCTTTCATGTAACCAGCTGCATTGCCTACTGGTGTTTCTTTCAGAATAGATAATTATTCATGCCCTAACTAGACCAAGAAGCACCCCTCTGAAAATGAGAAATTATTTTTCATCAAGTTTTATTTCATGTACTAGAAAGAGCACAGCAGTAAATTTCTTGCACACAGAGATCGAATGCGGAATAGTGATGCTGTGTTTTGTTTATGTGGAGCTCATCTGCTACGTCTTGCTGAGCAGCAGCATTAAACAATGATTTCAAAATTGAATTTGGAATTATAAAATTACCATCAAAGTCAGTTTTCACGGGTATGCATGAACCATAGATACATACCAGGAATGCATCCAACAGGGAGAACTTGGATCATGCACCGTTGATTTATTTTCTTGCCAGCTTACTACAAACCTGGCTCAGCCCAACAGGCCAGGTGACCGTGCGGCTGCTCAAACCCCCACTGCTCAAAGAAAGGGGACAGTGGACCCCTCTGCCTCTTTGGGCAGCAATGGCAACTTAAAGCCTTCATAAAACCACAGCTGTAAATTATAATGAAAGAGCAGACGATGTTGAGGTAGGGGGAAAATGGGGAAGTGACATGGGCCACATGCTCCAGCAGCTGCTCTGTGTGCAGAGCAGAATTAGAGACTGCTGGAAGTGCTAGTAGCACCCATAGTGCCGCAGTGCCTACCCCCCCAGTGCCTTGGATATGCTCCTGCCACAGTCCCTCTTTTCCCTGGCACGTTCATGTCTGGCATCACTCACGCATAATCGTTCACAGAAAGAAGGAAAAAAAAAAAAATCTCACCTCTGCTGAACTGAAACCTCTCCAGAGCATTGTAACATCACTCTTATTGATTTACCTATTTAAAGTAGTGTCAGGATTTTGTCATTAATATTTGATTGGTATTTTTAAACCCTTACAAGAATTGCACAACCATTAAAAGGTGTTACAGTAAGGCACCATAGGCAGAACAGCATTATCCTAAACCACAGGGGATGTTGGTTGGCGCTATCTTCTACACCTTAAAGCTCTCACAAGGTGTCAAGACACCATTACGTCATTGCCAGGACCTGACTTCTCAGCACAAATGGCTTTAAAAATGAGATTAAATAAAAAGATTAAAAGTGGCAGAAACAAACCAAAAATCTAAAAATACAGTCATTCATAGAATAAAAAGAAGCATGATGTGTATTCATTAGTCAAAGTAAATTCAACATAGTATGCATTGAGGATTTACACATTTTAGCAGGACTTATTACAGTGAAAGGCTTGCACATAAGAATGTACTGTTACAAATGAAAAACTGTCTTGTTTCTTTAAATTTAAAGAAAACGAAATCTTGGGGTACTTTAAAAAGGTGTGCATTACCCCAAACATATTTAGTATTCCAAAAACATAACTCACAACAAGAGCAATGGTGCTTTTAGAATCAAGAATCTATGAAGAAATTTCATCAATGAATTCATACAAGGCCTTATACAGAAACAGAATTGAAATGCATTTGTTCTTCAGAGTACAAAATAAGTTAAAAATGGTGTCAGGAGAATAACGCAGCCCGGAAAGCTTATTAGCAACCTAACCACACTAATGACCTAGAGGCAAATTCAAACTGCCAGTATAACTGTCCCAAGAGTTGGCAAACGAGCCCAGATGCCTTTGATAGGGAAACATCTCCCACAGTTTGACATTTGACACCTTGGACCATCATCCCAGAATAATATGTTTGACAGAGTAGAAGGCGTTCAAACTTTGAGCTATGTTATTAAAAGCATATGTGTAAATTTGCCAGTTTTTACTTACAGAACAGGAATAATTTTTGTATTAGCTTTAGATAGAGGTGGTAGTGCTACACAGACTTTAAGTAGCCTACGTCATCCCAATGTGTGACCCCACATTACACAGTTTGTAATTTTGGTAGGCTGAAGATTTCCACTCTGGGTATCTGCTACAGTCTTTGCTTTCTAAGAAGTTTCAGGTATGAGTTTTGGAAAACATCTGAAGTGAATTTAGGACAGAAATGCATTCTTTATCTATGGTAAAAATGCTCACAGCTTTTCTGTTGAGATGTTCTAGTCGAGAATACCTGTGACCTTTAGCAGGGACTTGAATTTTGGCTACAAGTGATATCCTGGTTTCTGGGCAGTTGCTTGGTCACTCAGAAATTCTTTCTAATGTGGCCAAATTATAAGCCTCTGATTCCTCAGGTTTTACCTTCACAGCATTCAAAATACATGAGAATCAGGAAGATTCACACTGCATTTTCCAAATCAATGCTACAACTTGAACGCTAATTTATGAAAATCTAATATAGAAACAAAACACTAAATTAAAAATTGAGTTATGACCAGGGATTAGAGCAGGACTACAGGAATTTAAGACCAACTAATTGAGCCCCAAGTAGATCACTCTGCAAGTACTCCTGAAATATGCAACAGATCCTGCCCCCTGAATAACAAACAAGGGTTGGCAGAAATACTGGAAACTCTTGCCAAGTTTATAAATTCTTATGTCTCACTGAGGTTACAAAGCACACAGTTCCCAAATGACAAGCTGCATACCCTTGGGTGTGATAAAATTTCCCATAAAAGAGAAAACTAACTGTGGTAGTTCAAATAATTTCTCCAGTTCAGGGTCAAACTCTCTCTCCCCCCAGATGTTCGTGGTGTGTGCAATGTCAATGGGAACTTACGCATGCATCCTAGAATGGAACTGAGTTTTAAGCTATGTAAAAACACTACATTACTGTCTATTATCATAAAGCCTGAGTCTGCTATTATATCCAAAGTATATATCAGAATAAAGTCCTTTGAAGTCGGTGGAATCAAAACTAAACACCAAGAACAGAATTAGGTCCTCCACTTTAGGCTCTCTACCACATGGGCAGAAGTGAAGGACTGACAAAATTCTATGTATTTAAAAAAAAAGAGTCAGCTTTAAGAATTATATTGCCAACAAAAGCATGTTAACAAAGTCATGAAAAACTTTTCTATAAAAATCTATTCAGCAGAGAAAGGAAGGAAGAAAAGACAGACACATTTATAGTGCTATGTTTCTTCGTGGCCAGAAAAATGCAAAATTAAGCAGGAGAGATTCATTGTAGTTCATATGAAAGACAGCATCTGCCAGAAAAGATGTTCCCTGGTAGGAAAGCAGTGGAAGTGTCTTTTGACAATTCTGATCAAGAAGTGCTCTAGTTAGTATTCAAGATGGCCATGATGATAGATTTGATGAATAATTTTGGTTCTTTGTCAGGACTTGGATAATATCTGCCTACAATACATCTGTATCAGTGCTCTCTTAATTACTGAATAAAGGACAGAACAGCACAAAACTTTTCTACACATCCCTTTATGTTCAGATAATGACAAGTTCATGTAAATTATGGCATATATTACAAAAGCAAACACTATGCTTCTTTTCATTATCGCTCACTGTACACATGTAGCATTCTGAAGAGCTATAGGGAGAGGGTTGTTAAACAAGATTCATCAAGTTAAAGAGGAAGCTACAGGATCTGAGATGATAAAGGTCTGAGGACTGAACTTTTCATTGTGCATCTTATGGTAGTTATGCAGAACAAGCAGCAAAATTTAGATTCAGTCTACTTGTAGATAATTGATGGAGAAAGAGATTGAGGGAGTAATAGGATGACACGAAGACATCAAATTGTTCTGGGAGTCATTTCCCCGCTTTCCTTAGGATTAAGGCTTCCTGTCTGTCCAGGTTGATGAATAGCAGAGTGCAGAGCATCCTCTGTACAAAAAAAAAATTGTCTTCTATCAATTCACATCTGCTCTGTATTTACATATCCATTTAGTCACTTCATGCTCCAGAAAAGTGCTTTTGCTTTGGCAGACAGTCATCATCTTAAGATCATCTATGTTTTCATTTAGCATTTTCCCCAATCATTTCAGGAGCAGAACATAGGCTTTTTAAGCTTTTCTCCTCCTGTGTCACACAGTTTAGCTTTTGGTCTTTTCCCAAAAATTTTAGGTTTGTTTGAATCTTGGAAGATGCCTCCGTGGGCTGCAGTGTATGGTGAGAGCTGGAGTAGGTATTACGTGCACTCTTTAGAGCTAAAGCTCTTTTGCACAGTTCCTATGGATAATTGGATCAGATTATTTAAATCCTATGCTCCTATATTCTAGATTTCTGCCATTTTAGATCTCAGCATCTTAACTTGTTCCTTTCCCTACAGCCTTATAGGTTTGCCTCAGAGAAAGACTGTTTCCAAGGAATTTTAGATTATGTTCTGTTTTAAATAATTTACCAGATTTGCTGCCACTGAATATCATTTTACTTTAATGTATGCTTCTTATTATCCTAATATTGTGTATGCTCATTACTTTATTGTTTATATAGGAAAACTCAAATTAACAATCAACATATCTGATGTAACAGCCCAGATGCTTGGTACAGAAGTCTGAAAAATAGGAGATGAAGCAAGAAAAAAAAAGTAGTTCTGAAACTGCTATAGTATGATACTATACCTGCTGTGCATTTGTGCAATAGGAACTGTGTACAGTAATTGATACTGTAAACTACTGGACTGGAAAATTGCTATTGAAAACACATAATCAAGCTTTTGAACTCCATAAACTGAGAGAGATGTGAGACGCAATTCTGCTTCCTCAGGTCATGTATGACTAGGCAGTTTAGACTTCAGCCTCAGAAAATGGAGGTGAACTAATTGCAGACAACTGCTCTTAGAGGTAAGTTTGTTTAGAATTTCATCATCCCATACACATAGCATAAAATCTTTCTGGACTCTAAGTCTTTCTAAAGTATACAGACCATGCAATAACATGGGAACTGCAGATCCTGATAATTTCCCATCACCCCAGAAGTATTAAATATATATATATATAAAGAGATTTTAACATACATTCATACATAGAAAAATTAGAGTTTTGGTTTTTGATTCATGTGACTTGATACAATTTGATCTGCATTGCTTCTGTTTACTGATAGGTTGTGATGCTGTATTGCATAAGAATTATTAAAACACCTACCAGGTTGAGGTGCTGCTTTATTTTCCCCTTTGTACACGTACTCTGTCAGGAAATTCTTTTGCATCCAAGGTTAAATCGTAAAAGGCAATTCATTATTTCACATAGATAGGAAAAAAGAACTAATAACATATATAATTTACTGATCTGTAAGATATTGTCCCACAGTAATGGATCTAAACACTTGCTCTTAAAGAGCATTCATTTTCAATATACTGGTAAAATCCATGAACTAACGACTGATTGTAATTTGATGTTTGAATACATTTGTGCAATGATTAAATCTACCTTTATAATTTTAGAAGACCAACAGGTTAAAATTCCTCTTTTCATGCCAAGGTTCTAAAATTGACTTGAGATACAGTTCCTAGTTGGGCCTCCGAACTGCTTTCTTCAGCAATTAAAATTGATCGAAAATATTGATCAAAAGATATAGTGGTTTAGGTTTTACTTTTTACTGGAGTCTCCCAATGTCATCAATGGATACTGAATCTGACCCTAGCAGAGGAACTGGCTTACCGAGGTGAGCACACTCACCCATTGTAACACCTTTGCCTTTTTCAAGCACTAATTGCTTCAGAAGGCAATGACTGAGCCAGCATTTTCAGAATACTGAGCTAACTTCTTGAGGTGTCTTGAAGTTTTTGGAAAAATGTTATGGACCCACAGGCAGACAAAGGAAAAAAAAGAACAACCAGACTATATTACAGAAATTTCATCTGACCCTTAAATCTGTACGAAACTATATTGTACTTCAGATCCTTCCAGCTCTTGCTATTAGTTTAGGAATACTCAGATCACCAGATCAATAGCTTTTGGCAGCATTTTACTACCATCTTAAAGAAAAGCTGCTTTAAGATAGCTGTTCATAGAATATGGATTTCTGGTTCCAATCTTTATCTCTAGGCAGACCCACACTGAGAAGAGACAATTCTGTTTTAAACTACATCCAACTCCTCTTAATTCTAAAGTGGTCTTCTTGCAAGTAGTGCACTTGGTGGCAAATTTGTGATGGGAACTAACTTTTGATGAAGATTCTTGGTAAAAGTCTCTTTCATTTGTGCTAAGGCTATTTTACTGCTATCAAAACCTTGCATTATCTCAACCAAGCACAACTGAGTTGAAAAAGGCTTTTTAGCTAAAGATAGAGGTATGCTCAGTGTGACAGGTTTCTGGAGCAGTAGAGGTAGAATGAAAAGATCCTATAAAGATAAGTATTTTAAGATAGAGTTCATTCAGTAACTCAGCATTAAAGGGTGTTCCCAACTTAGTGCATGAGTTAAAAAACTTGTTCACTGCCTTCTGATCCTAACTCCCCACCAAGTATTTAGCTCCTGATTTTTTTTATAGCATAACTTTCTGGCCAGATGTCTACTGCTTGTTAAGCTCATCAACATCTCTGCTAAACAGTTAGGACATTATTGTCTAGTCACAGTGCTAGAAAACTGTAACAACTGTGAGGCTTGTAAGTGTGCATTGGCAGATTTTAACCTGCCTTTCATGTGTATATTGTAACTTCTCTCCACGTGTGCCTCATCTATAGGAAAAAAATGGCTCTTCAGACCATACCACATACCGATGTGACAGGACCAGACAGCATTTGTTTAGATTCTGCTCATGTTTTCTTCCAAACTCCACAAATCTTAACTTCAAAAGCATCATGCAGAAGTATCACATAAAAAAATTTATGCCCATGTATGAAGTTATCCGAACTTACTTATGAATAGTTGCATAATAAAATAAAAATGTTCTGGACTTTTGCTAATTTATTTAAGGGAAAGCTGTGAATTCAAATTATGAATTTTAACTGCTTTTGAGAAAGTGAGATGCATGTAAAATGAAGATGAAAAGAATCCCACCAACTCTAGAAGTTTTGGGTGAAGACATCAGAACTATGAAACTTCCAAAAAGTCGGTTTACTCCTCTAATAGGGTTTACACAACTTTATCCTTATATTCATACTACCTCTTAATTGGTGAATGTAGCAGATGGTAAAACAAAATTTAGTCCCTTTGTGCTGCCAAGGTGATTACGGGTGCTAATATATTCTCCATCTCTCAGATGGTCCACACAAGCAGAGTGAAAATGTAAACATGACATTGCTGCATCACCCCATGGTTGTAAGAGGGGCACCCTAAAAGAGGGTCCAATAGTTCCCACCAATACATAAGGGCTATAAACCTGACAGCCTATGTCTGGGTCCATAAAAGGATCTCTGTGCATTTACTGCTTTCCACTGGCCAGCATGCTCTCAAACTGCAAGGGAACATCAATGAAGGAGTTGACAGATAGTAGAGCTTTACAGTAAAATTAGATCATGTTATCTGTTAAAAAAAAATATCTGTATTTGCTATTATGCATGAGCAACACACTAAGACCAGGAAAGTTCCCTCCACTGAATTAAGTTGATATAGAGGTGAATGGACAAATAAGACTAGGTAATAAGATGCATCATCCTCTCATGTTATCAGCTGAACTTTATAATACTATTGCATCATGGGTCATGATTACCGTTTTTTATTCCTATTCTTTCAGCAGTAATTCATCTTGCAAGTTTGTCAATAAAGCTAAGTTTAAAGATACCCTTTTATAGATGAATGGTTACATAAATTTATTTTCCTTAAAGCACACAACAATACTTCATATCCTATCTCCTCTGCCATGGATTGTGTTAGTGGCTATACTGACTAGCAAGATAGGACGCTAAGTCTATATTTAGATCATAATGACTGCAGATTGCTGTAAGTGATTTGTAGAATGATACATGAATGAAGTATGCCATGTTTCACCAGCAATCAGCTTCTAGTATGCATGCACAATTTCAAGTGAAGCATGTATTTTAGTTAGAAATGGTTAGGAAGGACTAACAAGAATTAAAAGTCAGCACACATAAGGCCACCTATATCATCCTAAATTAAGTGTTCTATTTAGTACATGTATACCATCAAGCAATTTTTAAGTAGTCATTTTAAAGGGAAACAGTTTTTAAATGTTCCAGTCCAACTCTTACTAAACATAATGTTCAAACTGTTCTCAAAGGCTGCTTGATTTGGATCATAAGTGTTTTCAACCAAAACCCAGGCCATAATATCACTAGCCATTAAGGTGTTTGACTGATGTTGTCGGGCTCACATAAGAACAAAGGAGGGTACCCCAGAGAGGCCTACATTATCTGGAAAAAGTATCACAAAACAAACAACCAAACAATTTGCTGGTCATTGCTTCAGAATAGTAGATCCCACAAAACAGTAGATGGTGAAACCAGTATGATTCCTACAATCCGAAGGATGCTGGTAAAGAATATTTGAAGTAACGTAAAATTGCACTTACTAAAGTGGCAGGAAAAGAAAGGAAAAAGGCAACAAGGATGTTAAACCCAAATTCACTACGCAGGTAGATGTGACACATATTGATAAGCAAGACTAATATTTGAAGCTAGTTTCTCCATAAAAGAGCTTGTAAAGTATGTGCTAAGAACGAACTGCTTCTTCTCTAGAAGACAAACCTAGTTTTGCTTAAGTGGTATCTTTTTCCTGTCTTGAAGTTTAGTTATATTTCTGCTTCTTAATAGTTAGAATTAATTTTTATAAAATACCTATGTTAAAGTGGTATAGCAGGAACACTCCTTTCTGTGAATGCTGCAATTTAGCTGATCCCATTGGACAGAACGCCCATGAAGAAAGTGCAAATTCAGTGACTTGACACATCACAACTGGCGCAGGAAGTGGTGTTGTAGGAGGTAGTGCAGGCGGGGTGCAGGAGCGCGCTGTGGGGCAGCCATCCTTAAGCCCAGAAAGCCCTCCCGACACAGCGGTGGTGGCAAGCACACTTGCACCACTGGCAGAGTCCCACTCTGGGCTGCAGAGCCCCTTCTCTCCATGGCTGGCATGCCTATCAGCACACTGCTGTGTGGCTGCTGCAGAAGAGGATGCTCAAAATTTTAAAATTACTTCTGATTTTTAGCGATAACAAACCATCTGTGCAGTTAGTAGAGCACTTCTAAAATCTATCATAGCTATTTGCTATGATATTCCTATTCAGACTTTTCTAACAAGTAAAGCAGTGGAAGCCACACTAGAGGATGACAATAGGTGTAAATATCCATGCAGCAGCTGCACGTGCGCAGACCAGGTTTGCAAGGTCGGGCCTTTGCCAACGCAACCCCTGCTTTGCCATGGCGGAAATTTGTTGCTGTTCAGATACCAGCAAAAAACCCAGTTTTATGATTTGCAGTTTTTCAAAACCAGGAACCGTTACTCGCCACAAATCCACTGTAATAAGAGAAAAAACTACTTTCTTTTCTATTTTCAACATCATCTTTTCTATAGCATATGGCTTACACAATAAGAAGCCCGACTACATGCCATTCACTGTGGATCTGCACTGGTAAAAGTAATTTCAATATTATAAGGGTTGTTTTAATATACGATTGATGTAATGTATGGTTTAGAAAGAAATTATCTTACATTGAAGGCAAGAAGCCAGCTGAAGTCATAGCTACTCCTAATGCACATGCTGTAGACCGTAAAAAATTTTTGTCCTCATAAACATGCAGTAATATAGTTTAAAACAAAATTCTCAGGTAGGGTGATCTTAATCGTGTTTTCCTGGAGCATAAAAATTAGTTTTTTCTGTAGTCTCTAAAAAGCAGTATGTAAGAATGACCCGTGTAGATTTAAATTAACTGCAGCTAAATTCAATTGATGATAATCTGTGGTTTTAATTATTCTTGTCTCTTCTCAAATGAATTCTGTAGGTTTTCCACCCTATTGTAATAATTTTAAGAAAATTATAATTATAATTTAATAAGCCTAGCAGCATAGCAGCAGTGCATAAAGCTGCTATGCAAAATGCTGTAGTTCCAAATACACCCTTGGGTTTTCATTAATGGCATTTACAACTTGAGATTTTACATTTGATGGAGGATAAGAAAATACATTCTCTCCACTTTTTTTTTTCATAATCTTGAAAAGATACATTCCAGAACTCTGGCTTTGCTACATTTGTAGTAGAAAACTGCTCCTTTAGCAGCCTGAAGCCTCAATATTCTGGACTGCTGGCAGGAAAATTCCACTACTTCCACAAATAAAAGTATAGGCAACAAACACCCCGGCAAGACATTATTAGAATATATCATTTAAAGAAAAGCATCTCAGTAGGGCATGCATGTGCACCAAGACTGAAAACATGCTGAAGGACTATGTAAGCATACCTCAGCTAAATTTAACCAACCAACAACTACCAGTACCAACAACAGTGAGGTAGGTCACTTTGCTGTGGACATGAGCAGTATCTAGAAAGCTGCCTGCCAACTGGTGTTCCCGGCCCATCGAAGCAGGTGTTTACAGGGACCTGGGGAAGGGAGATGAGAAGCCAGTAAGGCTATGCTGGACCACAGCTCCAGCTGCCAAAGATGTTTCTTGGTTTGATACAGGCAGTTTTATAAAGAGACCCTGAAAACACCAGGCATCTAAAGGGACTGTTAAACCTAAGGAGATTTTAAGTGTCTTGGTCATTCCTGCTTTTGCCCCATCTCAGCTCTGTTTGCTCCTGACTTCACTAGAAAATTGGCTCACATTGAAATATGGCTGTGAAACATCAGACTGACACCACACTGACTACCATGGGCATACAAAAAGGATGACCACATTTTAAATCCTGCCTGATGTGTGAATCCTCTCACTGCAGAGGTAACAACGACCACCTGATATGATAACAACTGTGCACCACCTACAGAGAAAATAATTCACAAGTTTGTAAAAAAAAGTCTCTCTTAAAACTCACCGTAAGACTTGCCCATCCCATAAACAAAATGAGCACTCAAAAAATCCATAACCAACCAGTCTTCACCCACATGTTTTTTTCCTCAAGATAAGTATGTTGCTGTTCCTGTGGAACTCTGTTACATATTTTGTGTATATTAATAAAATTTCAAGGGCAGATTTTAATCTGATTTACCCTGACTTCAGTCCAGTTTAACTTCACTGGGGGAATTCAAAAGGACCAAAATTAGCCTGCAGTTTTTACTCTTAAGTTTTTGGAACAAAATGAATGCCACTTTGGTTTCTGTGAGAGTTCCCAAACTTAAGTTTTCTTTGGAAGTAAAAATGTTACTATTGTCTGCCTATTTTACAGGCAAAGCTAAGGACTAATCATGAGAATTTCACTATCTATAGAGCTTTTTTTTTTAAAAAAGAATTATTACTTTTTTGCAGATATTGCACATGTTTATAAATATATATGCATATTATCTTCAAATTTTAACCTCATTTGCATTTAAAAACTGACACTGTAATTTGCTTTTCCCAGATGTATCACTCTTAATTAATCCTAACAGCTACCCAGCTTTTCTACATTTCTATTATCACTATTTAAAGTTGAGAAGAGACTTCTAATTGATCCAAATTACATATTCAAATTAGCCTTTTATGAGCTCAAGTTAACATACCATAGACATTTTATTTAATTTGGTCCCCAAAATGTCACCAAAGTAATTTGGTTTTAATATATTAATTAGTACAAATTCACATATTATTGAACTATAATAAGTTCCTCTATCTGAATATTCCTCTTCAAATAGCACCCCAAAGTCACTTATAGCCCAATATGGTGTTATGCATTCACAAGTCTTGCTTCCTCAGGTTCTTTAACATTTATTTATGCTGATGTACTGTTGTTTGCTATCTCACAAGCACTAAGAAATTAGAAAAAGCCTTTGGGATTCTCTGTCTAGGGGAGATAATGCCTCAAATCCAGGTGTTTGGGGTTTTTTAGTTGGCTTTTTTTAAACATTTTATTCCCATTCAGAAGGTTGAAAAGATTAAAGAGATAGCTAATTTTTTTTTTTGCAAAGTTGTCTTATTTTAATGAAAACATTTAATTTTGGAATTTTGTTTTCTTACTTCAGAAGTTCACCTACAGTAGGAAGAACCATACATTATTCCCTACCTTCTCGGAGCTTCTCTATTGCCCTAATGGAACACCTGAAAGATCTCCAGTGCAGAAGGAGAACGCAAGCAGCTGTCCCTTCCCCCCCGCTGCTACCCACCTACCTTGGTAGCATATAAAGTTAAAAAATGTTACTTGCAAAACTAGAAATATATGCCTGTTAACTTTTTAAAGTTCCTTTCTTTCATTCTTTATTACTGGAAAGTTGCAGTCTTTCAGAACCTGTCCAAGTGATCAGGCTCTGACGTTAGTCTAACACACTTTTGCATTTTCCCAGCTCTATCAAACACAATTTCACCAGTTCACTAACTCTTGGATCTAACCCTTCATAACTGGAAACAGTGCTCTGGATGGCTGTCACCTAAACCCACAGTGTGATTCACTGCAGAACAGCAGCTATTGTCGGGTACACCTATCCAGCCACTTGTGTCTTTAAGTGACCAACAACAAAATCCAGTCCTGGAAAATGAGGAATCTTTAAAAAACAGATCCTGGCTACAGTCTGGTTCTGTTCATGAAATGCCATCAGTGACTGGTTTTCATAAGGAATGCTTGTCATTACAGATGTATACAGCTCTAACTGTTAGCATCCTACTTCTATCTGTATTCAATTTCAATTTGAACATTTGAGACTAAGGTCTGTTTTCAAGCATAACACAAGTCCATTATTATTTTACCCCTGAAAACTGAGTTTTCCCAAAGATTTGAATGATGTATTTTGTTTAGCAGTTGGCTTGGCTGAGTGATGGCCTCATCTGCAGGAGTTATCTGCTCCCAGAGATGAATCAACTGTGTTTTCCTCATTAAGTCATTGATCTGCAGAACTTAAGTATACTTCTCTTCACTAAAAGTTCAACTGTTTGTAAAATAACACCTATAATTTTCCATATTGCTTAATAGTACTTACTCACCATACGATACAGATGTATTTTTTTTTTTTTTTCTACTGAAGGTAATCACCTGCTCTTACAAAATTAAAAGCTTTGGGCTTTTTATTCTTTAGCTGAAGCATCTATGCACGTTAATCACTCCAGATGGTAATGAAAACATGGCAGAGGTGTGCAATGTCAGCTGTGAATGAGTTTGCCTGGAGATGGAACTGGTCAGAATTCCTCATTCATAGCAAATCTCAACAGTTTGAAATTTGCTTTCAGTCCACCTTAGAACTAAATTAAAAAAATTTTAAAGTTATTTCTTAAAGGAAATTCTGTATGTTATACGCTATAAGGAGGCCAAAAGTTGGAGTTTTCAAAGCACAATGTTTCTTAGATTCCTCAGCTGCTAAAAGGCATTGATATGACACATAGCACTAGTTCTTAGCCAAGGAGCGTGTCCAATTCAAATGTTTTCAGTACCATATCCTGTGGCTGCAGTTACCCTATCGCCGTTTCTTACTAAGTGTCTGGGGAAAGTGAAGATTTTCTACCTTTATCCAGGACTTCTGGAACTTCAGCTCCACAGGCCCTCAGGGCACAGCCTTATGTGAAGTTCACTATGAAACAGCATCTAGTTCGTAAAGTGAAATTACTAAAGAAACAACTGTTGGTCCCAAACCCCCTCAAAATACTGTCCAGGTGTGGACTGATCGCCACATTGAATTTACTATCAGGTGTTGTGTGTGCACAGACATTTGCCTGGGAAACACTGGACAAGAGCATGCTGGACAAAAATTGGGGTAGGATTGTTCTGCTGCATCACACGTCACACGCTGTTGGCTAGACCTGGGCTTTCAGAGTTTCTGATGCATTTTGTTTAAAACCAGAAATTATTATACAGATGTAACTGCAGTCAGCCCCCAGAAGCAGCAAATAGGTCTCTTCCCTTCTATATTTCTGGGCTACTGCTCTTTTTCTTACAGTATTTAGCGTCTATGAAGTGAGTAAATATGTTCTTATGAACATAATCCTGGAAAAAAAACATTTTCCTTCACTAAAAAAAAGTATCAATTAACCCAGAAGAGGACATTCAATGGCAAAAATCTTCTATTAACACTGTGTTGCCATCAATTCAATAATTCTTTAACAGCCCTTTCCAGAGTTTCTGCTCATAACATGAAATTTCTCCAACACCGACATTAATTTACATACAAATAATACATTGGCTCCTAAGAAGTTCCTCATTTATAGTATCAAAAAAAAGTATGCACAACTTTAGCAACCTTTTATACCTTTGAAAAGCCTTCCTTGAACTAAGATGTATTTTAAGTTCTCATTAAATATCTTGAGTTTCATGGTAGAGTAAGAAATACAAGAAAACCATAGCAAATTTTCACGTTTCTGCTATCACTGGATCATAACAAAGAAAACCACAGTTCTACCGAAGCAAAAGTACATATGCTCTGTAACTGAGGTGAGGGAAAGTGTGGAATATAAAGTCTACAGTGCCACAAGTCCAGAAAAATCAATAAAGAAACTGCAACACAGAACGATACATATGTCAGCTGATGTTTTTGAACTATAAAGGTAGAAAGTTCTTTTTTATAAGAACAGCTCAAGTGGAAAAATATAATTCTGTCCACTTCAGGATTATATTCAAGCTTTCTTGAGTCATTGCCTTTTTTGGGTTGTCTTCTGAAAAATCTTACTCTTGGGACCAACTCTCAGTCCCAGGATAACCCATCTTAATTTCAACAAAACTTCTCCTTTGTGGACAGCATTGGGGATAACTTTTACAAGACTGAATTGTTCAAAAGTTTTGAAAAGAGGCAAAAAGAAAAATAATAATAATAAAAAAATTCACTCAAGCATAGATACTGCCACAGTGGAAACTGAACACAGTGTTTGAATTGATCTCGTTCACAGTTTAAAAAACGTTTTTTGTGTCTTTCGTTATCTATACAGTTTATATTCCAAAGTAGATGAAACAAAGTTAAAAATAAATCCATCAGAAAGCTGTTCTAAAGAAACACTATCAAATATGAAGCCACTAGGTTCAAATCTATCTTTGGTTAGAGCTCTTTGATAGTTTCATGCTGGAATGATTTGAACTACCACAAAATTCTCTTAAGCCCCTTTGTAGAATCTTACTCTGCTCACTAGTGAAGAGAGTCACTAAAATAGTCCAGAAAGATGGAAAGTGCGTGATCCTAATGAATAAGCCATTTTATCACCATTGAAAAATAACCCTTTTGCAGGACAGTAAATGAGCAGGCCGAGGAGATAAACATGCGACATTACAACATACACTGTACCATTTCCACTATAAATATAGATCTTCCTTCATCAGTATTATCAAGATTTCCATAAAATCTAAAGTGACTTATAGAGGAAAACCTAGCTCAAAATGAGTCTTCCAAAAAAGCCTACCTTAAATTTTTCTTAGCAAGCTCAAATTAAACATTTTTATTAACTCGTTATTCCCAAACTAAAGAGCAATTAAGAAATGGCACTACTCTGACAGGCATTTAGAATAGAATAGACTATTTCAGTTGGAAGGGACCTACAGTGATCATCTAGTCCAACTGCCTGACCAACTCAGGGCTGAACAAGTTGAAGCATGTTATTAAGGGCATTGTCCAAATGCATTATGGTAGCCTTCAGGCACTTACATACACATAGATATACAGCAGCACTGAAAATATAACATGTACAGTACAAATATACTGTATATTCTTACTAGAACAATGCTTTTTGGAAGTCAGCTGAGCAACAATAAGCCTTTTCAACTTGAATTTCAGCAGGTAAGTAATAGCAATTAATCTGCAGTAGCAAAGGTGGCACTGATTATAAAATGATACCTATCTGATAGTCATTTTATTTCTTATTACAGTCTGTATTTAAAATTAAAATTTTCCCCTAGAAACTAAATTACTTTAAGATCTTTCTCCATGAACTACTTTTGGATCTGGTATTGCTATGAAATATTAAATGTGAATTGCATAAACACATTTATCAGAAGCCACACTTGCCTGCTCCCTAGGACTGGGAGAGGCTGGGAGCAAAAAGCCTGTTTACTCCTTATTCTTGATCCTCAGCCCAAGCCCTGCCCTGATAATATTTCCTGGGCTCCGGGGTTGGGAAATGAGAATGCCTGCTTTATTCAAAGAGACATATACTCACAGGCAATACTGGACTTTGAATCCGGATAAACAAAACCTCAGAGATCTCAAACTTAAGTGACTTTGTTGTGTTCATATCTTCAAATATTTAATAAATGTATGATGTTCCGCACCAAAATAGCACAACAACAAAATGCTCAAGACATTAATTCCTTTCATTTGTAATACATTTACTCAGTGACGGAGATTGCAGCTGTTGCTTCCATATCTTATATGGCCGCATAGAGGGGATCTACAAGGGGAGAAAGTCAACCTAGCTATGGTAGTTTAAAATAAAAAAGGATTAGTCTTCTGCTAGATGCATGAAAGTTGCACCTGGAATTTTAATGTTGATCAAAATATTTGCCAGGTACCACACAGCCCATCTGAAGTTCTCTAAGAGAAAATTTACCTTCAGTCAGACACCTAAGAAAAACAGCATTTTCACAGCACCGGATGTTACCAGGTGTGTTTTGTTTTTCTCATTTCACAGGGCAATCCAGTATGTGTTGTTTATCAATTCAATTATGCCAAAAGCAGCCTACAATAAATCTGCCAACAAGCTTTGAACAGTGAATAAGCTAAAAATCAGCAGATCTGAACATTTTGGGTTTTTTTAAAAGCCAAAACCTCAAAAGCTGAAATTAAATCAATTTCTTATTACTCAAATTGCCACAAGGTCTGAATCTCTTTCTATTTTAAAGGGTCTGGAGAGGAAAATAGGTTAATTCAGTATTTTGACTGAATATGAGGGCTTATATATATATAAAAATTCTAAAATATCCCATCTCATTTTATTAGTTTGCTGTTCTGATACTTAAATGTGTATCAAGCGAACTTTGCTCATTATTTACTGTAACAGCATATAGCCAAATTGATTTACAATAAACCACTTCCTATCCTAATTCCCAAAACTTGGCAAAACCCCAGAACTGGTGAAAAAAAATCTCCTCTTCTTGCATTGGTTTCAAGCTAGACTAATTAAGTCATGCCTGATTTATACCAACAGAGAGCTCTGAGCATGCAGGAAAGTTGCATCAGTTTATCTAAAGACATTGTCAAATTAAGAAAAGCAGCTTCTGTAAACTCTTACATGTGCTCTTATTCAAGCCAGGTTTACATGAGCCTAATCCAGGGGAATGAGCAATTTGTGTGTGATTTCTCCTATAAACAATACAGCACCGTGTAACAAATTCATAGCTACTGCCATAAACAAACATAACTTTGTCAATTAGATACTGCACTTGAGCTAATTAAGAAAGCTTTTTTTAACTGGGTGAAGTGCTGCAGTGCTTCCAGTTCTTGAGCTAGCATCTCTGCTCAGTACTGCACTGATTTTGCACGGTTGCTGTGCACCATGCAAAAAGGCTTGAGAGCAGGGCTGATTTGAGGTGGTTTTGCTCTTCACTCATCTCTGGCTATTTCCACCCGCCAGTCTCTACACCTACTATGTGGCCTCATCATTTGGTCTGACAGTCATTTGGGAGGTTGTAAGCTGCATCAGGTAACAGGCTACAGGTGAAAATAACCTTAGCAAGAAAGGGGGTCTTTTGTATTGGACAGTTGCTGAGGGAAGCAGTGTGGTTCAACTAGGATGGACAGAAAGAAAAACAACTAAGCTTTTGGGAAGCACAGTGCATTTCTCAGAAAACCAGATGCAACACAACTATTGCTGCACAAGAGGCCTCTGTACGGGCTGTAGAATCCATCTTTCTGTTTGCCTCAGGAGCTGAACAGCGATTCTGTCCCTTCAATTTATTAAACAAAAAGGCGGGGGTGGGGTGTAAAGAAAAGGTCCTAAATAGCTTATATACAAAACACACTTTTATCCTGATCAGTTTGATTTCATATCACTGCTTTTGATTTATGTAAGGTGATTTCTTCCATTCTCATCATGTGTCGTCTTCAGTCACAGATTTAATTAAGATTAGGAGAATGAAAAGGTACTAAGAATTAGTCAGATTTTTGAGACAACATCTGTAACAATTATTAAGTCAGGACTAGCCAGAAAAGATTATGCATATAACACATTCTGAGGGGAGAGAATACATACCATACAGTAATTTCTAATTTATGGAATACAATGTAATTTTGTGCTAGACAAATGTCAAATGTGATTAATGATTAATTTTTGTGGAATCTCATGGGTCCCTTTTCTAGGCTTGGTTTGTGGAATATATAGGTCTGCAGAACCCTTTGGATCAGCTGGCTAAAACACATTAATACATAAAAGACATTTCTTTGTTAATGGTGACTCCTCACCACAGATTAAGATCTCCATTCACTTCAACATTCTCTACAGTTTTCTTAACCAAACACAAGCATGATGATGAAAAGAAAGCAACAGGATAAAACTGATGAAAGTTTTTGCATGCAACAAATGACACTGCACCTCTTGCACTGACTGAGGATACAGCTGGATGCAGGCTTGGCTGGGTGGAAGCAGGCTTGGCCAGAGCAAGTGCCTCATAATTGAGGAATCCCTGCTGCATAGACTCAGTGCGGCCAGCTGCAGAAACAAGGAGCACTGGTAAAGTATTATCCTCTGATAATTAGTGGCACTTATAGGCAGTGTTTAGCTCTCTTAAGTATTGCTCTAATCAGTAAGACTTCATATAGTCACACTTTTGCTCAGAAGGGTTATTTTTTTCCTCACTCTCATCATGAAATCATTATTATTCACAGATTCAATTTAGATTAGAAAGAACAAAAGATAGCAGATGTTTGCAAGCGTGCTCAATTAGGGCTGCAATACTTCTATGTTATCATTTGTTTTCATGTGGTTTTAAAGTAAAGGACGAAAGACTGTGAAACAGTAATTGTTCAGCAAAATTGCCCTTTACAAATTTTTCCTTCAGACACCTGGTTTGTGGCGCAGCTTTTCCCTCCCTTGCAGAGGCTGAATTCACCGGTGCTGCTAGAACTGGTGCTCAGCGAGGGGGAGCTCAGACTGGGAGGTAGTGGGCAGAGGCTGCACCCAGCAGCAATGGGAATGGAGGAGGGGGGTTCAACTTCACAGAAGAAGAACGTGGCTATAAACTTGATAATAGCTCTGTTTCCTGTCTTGCAGCCTATGAGATACAGCTCCTCTCCG
This sequence comes from Gavia stellata, assembly GCF_030936135.1. Classification (NCBI taxonomy): domain Eukaryota; kingdom Metazoa; phylum Chordata; class Aves; order Gaviiformes; family Gaviidae; genus Gavia; species Gavia stellata. Next base: position 9,509,974 of record NC_082608.1, on the reverse strand, counting down.
CTTTCTCCCCACCAGGAAGGAGATGGCTTTTCCTATGAAGTGCTGAGTGCACTTGTGGCCATTCCCACCAAGCCTCCAAAGTACAAATGTAATGGGGCAGTCTCTGAACCAGGAAAGTAAAGATAGCTTATATTCCCCATCTCCTATTATCTTGTCCAATGCATTTACAACAGTGGCAGAGACAGGCCACTGAGAGAGATCCTTCAACTCCTGCAATTTTTCATATTCTCCTGTACTATAAAGGAGAGACAAATGTCACATCTAACATGGGGAAATGAAGGCTACTTAACACAAGATCAGATATAGCCATGACAGAGAAACGGGAAAGCTACCACAAGTTGATGTTGAAAGAAGAAATTGGAGAAAAGCACTCAGAAAAGAAACCATAATGTATTATGTTCTGCAAACAGAGCCCCTCCACCACTGCTGTACACCTTACCTCTGCTTTCAGCAACACTTTCCAGAACCCCACCAAATTTCATTCATGTGTACACCACATGCTGGCAAAAGATTCTCAGTCATTCCCTGTCCTCACCTGTATCAGAGCAACATCCTAAGGTATCCCCTAGGGTATTGTGTTCACATGAAAATTTTTATTTCTCCATTTGCAAGGACTTCTAGAAAGCAGCAGTCCTTTACTGCTTGGATGAACATGGCTGCAAGCAGACCAGCTGAAAAGGTCACGTCACTTGTTAAAATCCAACGAGGAACACTTTGGGGGTAAGCTAACTGAAATAATGGGTACAGGTACATATAAGAACATGACAAAGTAGTGAAATACAAACGTGAAAAGAAAAATATAAATCTCTACACATTCACAAAGATTTATTTTGCAAAATCTGTACCAATTATGTCCAAATTACTCATGCATATGTTTTCATACAATGGTGCATCTTATTGCTATTTTCTTCTTCTGCTCCTCCTTCCACATCCGTAACAGAAAGAACATAAAATGGAATTAAAATTCACAGCACGCATTTGAGATACTGCATAATATGAGTTGCAAATCCAGAATGAGTCACGAAGACATCCCAAAACACTTGACAGCTGACTGAAAAAGCCTAACCTCCAGCCAACACAGATTTGTTAACATGGGTTTTTAAGCATGATGATACTACATGTGCATTACTAGCAGGTTAGAGACATTTAAATCCTTCTTAAAAGTACCAAAGAGAAACACCCTCAGGAAAATAATTATTTAATCAGAGCAGGCTGCTTAGCTGTACATTTAAATCTGAAAAATCAAGGTCTCGCAGTAGAATTTTATAAACAAAGGGGAACTGCACTCAGCAAACTGCTGAGAAATGCTTATGTTCACCAGGAATGGAAAAGAATAGGCCCTTTGCACTGTGGAGCATTGCTGCGTTCTCCTGGGAAAGAGCTGTTCTCACAAATAATTTAAGGTTTAATATTTTCTTCTTAATCTAGAATGTTCTGTCATAACTTTCTAGATTTGAACTACAACAAGGCTTTGTAATCTACATACTCACACAAAAAGAAATTTTCTCCTAACCTTGTATACCAAAAATATTCCCCACTGTGAGTGATAGTGATGTCAGCAGTATTTTCCCAGGGAGAAGTTTCAAATTGAAAAATTGCAAGTCTTCTGTGGAGGAATAATTTGATACACAGGCCTTACACTATTTTCCCCTGTAACATTCCTGTGAGGCACGACAGAGTCACCTGCCCATTTCACTGGTGGGAATGCAGGTCCAAAAATAAAGAAATAAAAAAATTCAGACAGTCCTTTAGAGTGATAGATACTTGAGAAATGCATCATTGTCCATCCATATTATAAAGATGCCTAAATATGTTTTCTATTTGGAATATAAGTATTTTTTTCCTGTGTTCCCCCAGGAAGTATGGAGCTGAGTAAGGAGCCTGGGTCATTTCTCCAAACAAAGACAGTGCTTTAAAGCAATGGCCTCCATCTTGACAAACAGCAAAAAGCATGTCTATAATATAAGGTATCAAACCTAAATCTGCACCCTTGAGGACTGTATCAAACCCATATGGCTCTGTGGCTACAGCACAGAATTTAATTCATAGCACATGTTGAATAGTAAATTAACAAATATTTTTGTATTATCATGTTTAAAAACTGCCTCCAAAGAAATATTATAAATAAATATGAATCATAAATTAAGTATAGTTCCATTTCAATTTAATCTCATAAGTAGACTGTCTGAATACATACAGTAACAGCCAAGAGCTGCTTATTCTGGATTTCGCCAATAACAGTTCAGTACGAAAGACGGTGCTCTATACAAGAACAAGTCTCTGTATCTTTGGGAAGGTTATTTCTCTGTATTGCAGTGCTGTGTAGTGCTAAATCCCCCTCAGCAATGTTAATAAATACACTGCTGTTAATACTGCAGAAAAATGTTACACCTTCACATATCAAAGTGTGCCAGTTTGTTAAAATATCAAGGGGGTCTGTACTCTCCAGAGAGAGAAAAGTAAACATTAAAATTTAGACATGAAATGGGAACATCTGAAAAAATCTGGACAAAGAACAGTAATTTTTATGAACAGATGGGTGAACAAAAGAAGGTATCTACAGACTCTGCTTATAGCTAAGACTATCTGCTGAGTAAATTCAGGAGCCTTTTATATTTCTACCAGCACTGGGAATATAATTAGAAAAAGTGTTTCACAAATATTTAGGCAAGTTAAGAATCAAGACTGATGTTCACAGCCTTTGGTATTTGCTTTTCATATACATTTACCTGATAATTTGTTTGCAGTCAACAGTTTGATCTGGTGTAGTATTTCGTACACAGAAGGAGATAGATTATGAGAGTAAGTGACAAGACAGTTCAATAAAGACACTAATCAAGAGGAGACAGTCTCATCAGTGGGCAGATTCATTTTGTAACATTTTTGAGGATGTAATTCATACCTACTCTTGAAGGGGCAGATCCTGAGCTTGTTAAAACTCCAATTATATAAACAGAGACACATCAGTGAGATTTGTCTATTTTTCAACATTGTGACCCATATTTTTTTCCAGGCTCCCATGCTGTTCAGTAATCTCTCAGAGCCAAGAAGTCTAACAGATCCCAGTTTGGTGCCTGACACCAACTTATCAGCACTGAACAAAAGAAGTCAGTGCATACATAGCTCAAGTGCTGGCTTACACCAGAGCCTTATCACCTCCTTCATCTGCCCTGAATAATATTACCCTATAACCAGCCAGGCTTCTTCAACAGGGTACTGCAAATTTATTTTTGGAATGACAGAGCCAAGTGATTGCAGATATATTACATTACATCCCTCCTCCCCCCAAAAAGGGCTCTTCAATATTTGGAGAATTAATATGGTGTGAGTGTCACAGAGTCAATGAGAACATCACACAACAGAAAATTCCCAAGAAAAATCTGTATTTCTATTTCTGCTTTTAAACTCTAAGGAGTCCCCTTCTCAGTTCTCCTGGACAGGTTATGTCCATTTTTGCTTCCAGATTAAATCACCATGATTATTTCTAGGAAATGTACAACACCATGTTCCTATTATTTACAGCGCTTTCCCTTGATACACTTGCATTCTCAGCAGGTTACAACCACTGCTTCAAAGCCTCTCCTGGGCTGGGGCAGGTACACCATGCCCAACTCACGTCACACCCCTGCAAGCTTCCAGTACCGCCCAGGTTCAGCAGCAGAGAATGCACATGAGCAACTGAAGCACCAAGTTTAACAGACCAACAGACCATGTGCTCATTTCATTTTCCTTTTAGTTTCTGTTACACAAACTCCTTTGGGAGCTCACTGCTCCAAGTTCAAACTGGTTCTCAGTCAGGCTCTACGAAATCATCTCTTGTTTGCACTTCTCAAACTTTATTGTCAATGCCATGGTTTTTGGATTATTCACAACATAAACTTTTGCAATTATCATCTTTTCTATTAATCTAGTTTTAATGGCTGAAGGTCTTTCTGCAGCATACTGCTGCCAAGATGCCCTTTTTTTCAGCTTAGCAACCACGTGTATTTCTCCAATACAAATACCTTTTCCCAGGATTTCCAAATCTCTCCTCTACACAGTATTTTCCATACCCAGCCTATGGTTTCAGAAGAAATACTTCTCTCTGTTCTAATTAAATGTAATATTTGGTGATCCTCTGAGCAAGTCCTTTGATGTGTCTTTGGCTTTTATTTTGGCTAAAGGCCTAGATTCAGAATGAAGCCTTGCAGGCAGTCTACCATAGCAAAAGCAACAGGAAAATAGGGAAAGTGTTTAGTGGAGGTGGCAGCCCAAGCAGCTGTACGCACAAGCTATTTAGTACTTCCATGGAGGTTTCAGATGCAGCTCTCCCAGGGCAGAACAGAAACAGGAGGTTGTTATCACACCTCAGGGAAGGAGACAGCCAAGGTTATGGACTGAAGCAAGGTACATTTTTACTAGTTTCCTTAAAAAAGATTCTGCTCTAGGATTATGTTTATGTTAATATTGAATTTAATACACAAAAAGTTCTTTATATCATATTTATAACAATTTTAGCAAACCTATAAAGGAGAGGCCAATATGATATCAACAGGGGAAAAAAGGTATCACTTGAATAGATACAGGAGAACAGACGCATGACACGTAGAACAATCAAACATGTCACCCAAAGGATGAAGGCATTAGGAAATGAAGGCTCCAGCCGCTGGCCAGCCACATAACCATGCATGTGCTTGGTTAATTCCGAATTATGCTTCTATCACAAAAAAGTGCATGTTTTTACAGCATCATGTATACTAGACAGCAGGGGGAAAAATGGAACAGACAGCTATTAAAAGCTTCCTTGGAACCATCATAAATACCCATTTTCACTTTGGGCTTAAAATTTCTCTAGCTCTACTATCAAAAATGATTTATCTTCTTTCATTTTTCACATTATCTGTAAATAGGCTATTCCCACTAGCATTGCTGTTAGTAACATTTGTCACAGCTGTAAGAGGAGGGAGCCTGGCTAATTTCTGGATTCAGAAACCAAGATAAATAGCTTTTCTCACCTCGCAAACACCCCTTAACATCAGTCAAGCCCTTTCTTCTGAATTAAAATAGTATTTTGAAATCCGACAGATACCTTCACCTTTTTCTCTGCATATTCTGATATTTAGGATGATATGTGCCATTACATTTGCTACTAATTATGATGTAAGTTGGCAGAAAAGCAACTTATTTTAACAAGTATTGTGAAGCATGTGGAAAAAATACTAAAACACAGCAGTACATAGTCAGAATATTAAATATATTAATGTATCCCAATAATAAATGTTCGTCAACTATCAGTTTAACTTGATTAACCCCCCTTCTCCTTTTAATTGATTCACCTTCCAGTGTGCAGAAACGTATTCTTAGGCCTGTCTTGTCTACCTAGATTACAAACTTGTTGTAAAAGAGCGCCTTTCGCAAATGTTACTGGGTCTCTTTTCAGCTGGAGTCACCTATATATACCACTATGCATCACACACTGATGAAAAAATATATTATATGTAAGATATGAACACTAAATTAAGGCATAAGGAATAGACAATCTTGGAGACGTTGCTACTGATAAGAACCCTGCTTAGCAGTATTTTTAAAAAGCTGAAAAATTGCTTAGTGATTTGATAATCTGCTGAGTGTCAAACCTTCCTTCAGCACTGCAAAACTGAAAACTGGACAGTAAGAAGTGATTAAAACAAGCCTTTTTAAGGCTCAACCTATTACTAATTGGTCACGACCATCCTGCAGAACTTCATTTGCGACACCAGTAGAACAGAAATTATAATGCTAGTTTAATAACCTGAAAGAACTTTACTACTAAAAGACTGAATCATTTCTTTAATATTAAACAGTACATTTACTCTGTAAATGATGAACCAGTATTTCAGCAGAATGCAGTGTTAGCCAGCCAAGACTTTTCCTTATTAAAAAAGAACAGAAATCACTGTGAGCTGAATCCCACAGTCCTTTCTGCTACAAAGCGCTCTTTGAGGTCAATGGAAAGTTTGGCTATTAAAGAATGCTGAACTCTGACCTCTGGAATCACACAGCACAAATCATACTTGGTTTTGAAAATAATCTCCCCATCCTAGGTCTGGAAAGATTTCAAAACAGGACATCCTTTTTCTATTATCCTTTTCTTAAGTTCACAGTACCTGAAAGGTTACGACTTAGAACAGTCTGGCAAACCATTTCAACCTCCTCATTCGCTGGCCTTTATTGCTTATCGCCCACTTATTTCTTCTTTTATGATATATGAGAAGTAACAAAGACCATGAATCTGTTTAATCTAGTGAGAGTAAAGAAGCATTTATTATTAGACATATCAAGCACAGTAAAAAGGAATACTGTCAATAAGTTTAATGTGCTTTTCCAAACTGAAGCAACTGTAGGTGATGATGAACAAGGAGAGAATACAAACCGAACACCTTGCTTTTATCATTCAGGATATTTTAGGTGAGCAATGTCTAAAACTAGAGTGACAAAAGCTCAAAGGAAAAAAAAGATATGGCAGTAATATTCTGACAGAAGAGTTCTAGTGGTCAGTATTCACAAGAAAAAACTTTTTTATGGTCTATTTTAGTACAGGCTAAGACCCAACACCATAGAGAGTGTCACCTGTATCTTGGAAAGCAGAACCTGGCTGACTTAAACTTTCAAAAATTCCGGACAACTGCATTTCACTAGATTTGCAGTGCTGAATCGTATACAGGAATTATGCCATTTGGATAGACTTTGCATGGCTCCTGTACCTGACAGCAATACCAGTTCACTTCCAAGACAACTTCAGTCACATCTTCCCATTATGCATGCTCTACTACTCGCACAGCTCTTCACAGTCAGCATCCTCATGGGTAGGATGGACACAAGTACATACTGCTCAATACACCCAGGGCAAGAATAAACATAGGCACAATTCAGAAAGCATTTTACAACGTAAAGATCTCTTGCATTGAGTAAATCCCACCACCTCAATAAAACCTATTTAGGAGGCTCAGGGAGAGATGATTTTTTTTTTAAAACAGAAAGAAACAGAGGCCGAAGCTGAGGAGCTGGGCCAGGAGGTTTTGGCAAGGAAGTATTGGGTATATTGTCTGAGAAGAAAGGCAATATCTACAACGTTTGAGAAGATCCATCACTCAGCATATGATTCTGCCACAACAATGAACATGCATTGGAGCTACTAAGCATACTTACTGGGCCTTCATATGACTAAATTCACATTTCATTCTTATGAACAGCATGTTCAAAAGTATTATTTTCAAACTACAGTCATGCTTTCCTACTACTTTTGCCTACTAATTTGCTATATCTATTAAAATAGCAGACTCTGCAATACTCTTACATAGCTACAAATCTGTACTTGACCACAATATTCACATGACTGTAGATTCATTGTTCAGAAACATTACATTTACTTCAGATCAAACAGCCATTCTACGTTCACATTCAACTTGTGTCTTTGGTTTTGGTTTTTTTTTTTTTTCTAAAATATATTTTTGCTTTAAATCAGTCCTCCACTCTATGTTTAATTTTATAGCTTCGGAAAACTTTCCCATGGTCTCAAACTGCTTCCATTCTGCTCAAAATAATAACTTTCACCCAGCATGATATGATAGAGAAATTTAACAACTCATTCTCTTCTAACAGTTAGTTATAGGCGATTAATCTTAGTCCTATTAGGTCTGAATAGTCCCTGAGCTCATCTGTCGATCTTTTCTGGACACCTAAACTAGGGCCGGGAATACCTGAAATAAATGCTTGAAACAAGATAAAGGCTGGCCAGGACATTTTACACTTCAATCAAATCTGAGTAGTTCACTTTCAGTTTAGAGAAAGATCAAGCACAACAAAGTCAGAACAGTCTCCTGTCTTGCCTGGAGATCCCTTCAAAGTCATCAAATCAGGACTGGCAGTGCTGGAGCGAAATGCCGGTCACGTTATAGCAAAATAATGGACATAGCTTGTGCCCATGTGCTTTGCTCCAGCAGTCTCCACCCATACAGCCCAGGTTTCCTTGAGGTTCCCCATTGCCATCCCAGAGGGGGGGTTTATTAGTCTCTTTTGCACCTCAGCATACAGGTGTGATTTGGTATCACGGATGTAAAAAAAAAAACCTTCCTCACTCTGTCAGATAGGGTGGTTCACCAAAGGTGAAATAGGTCTTAGCCTCCCTCTTTCTTTCTTTCATAAATGTAATCTTCCTCCAAAAAAAATCACATCCCTCATATTAGAGAATATCTTTAGAAAATACAGTAGACTCAACCTTGGTGCCGCTCCCTTGGCAGGCGAATCATACCCTGACAGCCTTTCTTCAAATCCCTTCATTTGATCTTGACAGAGCCAGACCAGCACACACAGCAGCAGTCCATTCCCATCAAGGGTGCTCCACCATGCACCCAGCCCTGACAGAAACTGCTGTGACATCCAGGGAGCGCAGGCAAGCAGTGGGGCACCACTTCCACTGACATACCCACAGGAGCAACTTTACAAAAAAAGGAACACCTTTACCACAAGCATTGGCAAAGATTCAAAAGCAAGTTTTGGGGGTTTTGCTTTTTTTTTTTTTTTTTAAGATGTATTCATGAACTTTACTTCCTCCCTCAACCATTTGAGACCCTGAGAACAATACTCTGAAAAAACCCAAACTTTAGTTTAAAGTATACCCTTAAATGTCAACTTCTAACAACTGCATCGATTATAATTCATTAGGGGTAAATTACTGCATGAGAAATACAAAGAAGATACAAATATGGTATCATGTGACTTGTGCTCACTACACAATGAGTTATAATGCTTTGAGGAATGACAACAAAATGAGAATAGTGAGAATAACATTATTTCTGGAATAAAAGTATACATAAATTTAGATATATTCTATTTTTTCCTGCACCTGACAGCATTTTGATCTGACACCTTCCAGATGCTGAAGATGAAAAGTGATTTTTTTTGTGAATAAAAAAATGTAGACTTGTCTTTTAAATTGGAATAATCTGTGATAACATTGGTGTATATACATATGAAATAAGGTTAACTCAAGACCCCAATTTCTTCCCAAGAGAGCAGAAAAAACACTCTCAGAAAGTGTAGTGTGCACATTTTCCAATTAGGTGTAAGCCAGGATAGAATTTAGGATATTGCCCATTTTATTGCCTTAAACAAGACCATCATCAAGTGAAAATGTAGGTCCTGCTCTGTGTAATTTGTTTAGTTTCATATGATCATGACTTGACTAGCTTTGTCTTAAATACAGACCTGAATTCTTACCTGTACAAGTGTGCATTATCCGAGAGTGAAATGCTTGTTTTAGCGATTTGCATAGTTGCAGCAGACTGCAGTACAGAAAGGATGCTCCCATTTTCATCCTCAATAGAGAAATGATTTTTTTTAAAAAAACTTGTTTAACATTTTTTTGTGTAACATATTTTCTTTTTAAATTATATAGAATCATGCTAGAGCAATGATCTGGATGGGGGATCAAGTGCACCATGTTAGGCGGTAGTGTTGATCTGCTTGAGGGTAGGAAGGCATTGCAGAGGGATCTGGACAGGCTGGATCGATGGGCCGAGGCCAATTGTATAAGGCTCAACAAGGCCAAGTACTGAGTCCTACACTTGGCTCACAACAACCCCAGGCAATGCTACAGGCCTGGGGGAAGAGGGGCTGGAAAGCTGCCCCACAGAAAAGGACCTGGGGGTGTCAATCGACAGCCAGCTAAATATGAGCCAGCAGTGTGCCCAGGTGGCCAAGAAGGCCAATGCCATCCTGGCCTGTATCAGAAACAGTGTGGCCAGCAGGACCAGGGAGGTGATCGTGCCCCTGTACTCAGCACTGGTGAGACTGCACCTCGAATACTGTGTTCAGTTTTGGGCCCCTCACTACTACAAGAGGGACGTTGAGGTGCTGGAGTGTGTCCAGAGAAGGGCAACGAAGGTGGTGAGGGGCCTGGAGCACAAGTCTTATAAGGGAGCAGCTGAGAGAACTGGAGTTGTTCAGTCTGGAGAAGAGGAGGCTAAGTGGGGAGACTTTATCTCTCTCTACAACTAAATGAAAGGAGGTTGCAGAGAGGCGGGTATAGGTCTCTTCTCCCAAGTGCAAGTGATAGGACAAGAGGAAAGGGCCTCAAGTTGCGTCAGGGAAGGTTTAGACTGGATATTAGGAAAAATTACTTCACTGAAGGGGTTGTCAGACATTGGAACAGGCTGCCCAGGGAGGTGGTTGAGTCACCATTCCTGGAGGTATTTAAAAGATGTGTGGCTGAGGCGCTTAGGGACATGGTTTAGTGGTGTACTTGGCAGTGTTAGGTTAACGGTTGGACTCAATGATCTTAAAGGTCCTTTCCAACCTAAACAATTGTATGATTCTATCCTGAGGTTTGACATCAGCTGAACACTGGAAAACACTAAGGACTTCAAAAATCCTTAGCAGTGGGTGCCCAGTTACACTACCCTAATAAGCCTGTACACTTCCTTATGCTATTCAGAATATATGCAACTAAAAGCCTATCGCTGAATATCAAATACAGTTAAAAATTACACTGCTCATATGATGCAAATACATTAACTCAGTCAACCTGTGTATAAACAAGTCTCAAATATTTTTATGCTGCAGAAAGCACTGCACTGATAGGGTAATTGATATATTTGTTGACCCTTATTTTAGATGTTGAGCCATAACACTGCAGCTTTGTGCTTGCCATAATTTCCTACTCCTCCTTCAGCCACTTCTATAAAGAATTTTATTGACTATATCAGCAAGAAAAAAATCTCCGTTCTAATAACCACTTTCAAATTTAAGAACATTTATCTTATTTCTCAGATACAACTACTTTTGTTCTCTATGCGTATATATCAAACACGCCTGTACTCCATCAGGTTAGGAAGGGTGCAGGAGAGCCACCCAAGTGGCTCTGCACAAAATTGCCACATGGGTACCAACATGGTTAGGGCTGTTTTCAGAGCAAAAGCAGCTGTACGATTCTCCAAGCTGGTCTAAGAGCAATACTGCTGCTATGTTTGGAAGGTGCCATAAGTGGTCTAACAAACTGCTGAAAGTTTGGGGAGGGTGTCTGTGCTATGGGTAATCCACAATTCACAAATATTCAGAGGTAACTGAGCGCCGTATAAAATAATGGTCCTCCTCTTGTCCTTAAAAAGGATAGGGTTGGATTATCAAACGTCCTATTATACTCAGTAGAAGCCAACTCAGCAAACACCGTGTGCTTCAGAAATTATTACTACATTTATATTAACTACAGTTAAATGTTACCTGTATGAAAATTCATGAGGTAACCTCACAGCCAAAGAAAGTATTTCTGTGCTGCACATAGCATGTTAGACCTTGCTCTTTGTAATGTTTAAATATCTAATTACACAAGAAAATAAGTTTTATGGAAGTAAATGAGATTTTATGTGGATTAGTTGTTCAAAGAACTAGACTTACTTTAAAAGCAAGAAGGGGGGGGACTTAAATGAGTGCATTCAAAATGCAGAAGTTTTAAACTCTGTCAAGAATGATTTAGGTGTTCAGGAACCTGATTTTGGAAACCTATTTGTCTCCCGGCACCTAGCAAGCTAAGTTGTTTTTGAGGATGGAAAGGTTTGTCAGCACAATCATAGACACATCTGCTGAATATTCCTGCCACCTTCAGCAACCAAACACCCTCAGAACATGGAGGGTTCCTTGAAAGGAAGCTCCTCATTTCTTTGACTGCTGAATATTACTTCTAAGTCACTTCTGATAACCTCCTTATGTAAATTTACACCACTCAGAAAGTCTCTTACATATAGGATACTATTTGCTTCTTGAAGACAATAGGTCAAACTTTAAAATTCAGCTTTTCTCAGGGTCTGCTAGGCTATCCAAAAGTTTCCAGGAATGCCAAACAAGCCAGACTCAAATAAGCTTCATGGGCATGAGGGTGGTGTACAGGAAAGACTGGCAGTCCTTGCCATATTATGTTATTCTTCTGAGGGACAGAACAGATAGGCAGTACACACCTGAAATCCAAACTGGCAACCTCCCTTTGCTGACAACTCAATAAACAGGTTTTGACTTCTCACATTTCATAGAAATATTAAGATCTACTGAAATATACTCCCCAAAACTGAATGAAAGGAAACATTTTTGTTGGTTTTTTCCTCAAATGGTCCCTGCACTATCATCTACCATATAAACCCACTCAGTCACTTATGGAAATATTGTAAATGCACTGCTGTCAGGATCCAGTTTTAGTGAAGAAAACAAGGCAGGATAGGTATATTTAAACAAATAAACACATTACAGTAGAATGGACTGCATTTGGTGACCTCTGGCTTCTGTTATAAATAACAAAACCCAATAATGTACTACATGATTAATTAAAAATACACTGTCAAGAGTGAACAAAAACCAACAACATGCTACAGTCTATTAAATAAAATGATGATTCTGAATTGTAATTGCTTCATAGACCACTGAATTAGAAAGTGGGGAGAAAAGATTTATCACAGGAAATATTTGATATCATTAGTAAAAGTTTAATTATTAAAAGGTTTTACCTCTGAAGGCTGTCTGTCTCTGTATTTATGTGTGCTTCTATTTTTTTCCCTAAATTATTAACAACAGCCATCACCAACCCCACCCCCACTTGAACCCCCTTGAAATATTTTATGCATTCTTAACCGCCTTCATGAAACTAATGTAATCCTCTGTGGTCTCAAGTCAAGAAAGCATATAACTATATCTTAAGTCCCACTGGAACAAATCCTCAGCTGATATGTATCACATTTATGGAGCTTCAGTGTCCATCTCAGTGGGACTTAAATGCCTTCTCAATAGATTGCTGAACCAGGTTATTAAAAAGAAATAAAAAAATATTGTTCCCAAAACTGTCATGCACTATTGACAACACAGAAATGAATATTTGTATGTGGAATGTCATTATAATGATTTTTATGCAATATGAACATTCAGTACTATATGTAAATGTTACTGTGCACCAGCCAGTACAGCAGCAAAACTTTTCAGTCTAAGGTAACACAGCACTTCTTAAAAGATCATTAAAGGTCCTTGTGGTTAGGCAATCTTTAGCTGGTGATCTCATTTTGTGGCCAAAGCCATTAGGACAACATAAAACTAATTTCAGGACAGCACATTAGTTCATTATAAAGCAATCTAAACCAAACCAAAAGGACAAGATGTGATTTATTCTAATTGTTTATAGATAATATAATACTGTGGTTCTCTAACTTGCTATCTGGTCTGCGGGAAGCCATGAGATTTGATAGGAATAGTAATAATATGGGGTTCAGGCATCTTGATTTCCTTTTTAGTACTTTTCTAATAATAACTTACAGCTTCTACTGACAAGAATTTGTTCAAGTTTTATGCCTGATTCTGGTCATGTCGATGTCAACAACCTTCATTAGGTGCAATATAAAGGTCACAACAATTTGTGAACAACAGGAAATTACAGTTTCACACCAGCTTTCACCAGCTGGTCTGTACAAACTGTTCACATGAATTAAGGGTGCAGAACCCAGTCCAAACCTTTCTTAAAAATATACTGACATGACATCCTTTTCAACTGGTTGCACTGTTTCTTTCTGCAGTCTACTCTATCTTGATTGCTTTTCCTGCCATCCTAATACACCTTTTAGACCATAGCTCCTTGGGGCAGAATTATCACTCATTCTGTGTTTTCCAACTGCATGGAAAAGTGGGGCTCAACCTGTTTGCAATCACAGTGTAAATGCTAAATAGATCATAAAAGCAGTCATACTGCAATACAAACTGGATGTGTCTATTATTTCACAATATGAACATAGCGATCTTTTCAGCAGAAAATTCCTTTAGGTTTTCGCATTTATATAGAACCTACCACAGTGGGGTCTTGGCATAAAATTGGGGCTCCTATGCTCAGACTTAAAATGGATAATCATTTCTATTGACTTCTGCCACTGTTCTGGATTGCTTCTAGGATCCTGCTTTAACGTGTACAGATAGCAGTTCAAATGACATACAATTGCTGATTCCATCTTAAGCTGTTAAATCTCACAGGGCAGAAACAGCTATTTATTTCTTGCCACTGCATTTCCTCTGCAACATGAAGCCTTTCCTTATTCACAGGCTTTCATTACACTCATCAAAAGGTTTATTCTTATCACAGACAAGACCAAGCATATCTAAAGAGATATCATAGGCACCATGGTAGATTCACTACAAGTCAGGTTTGACATATTCATTTCTAGTGCATCATATATTGCAAGTGGGTAGCTTATAGCTTCTTTCTCTAATGCTCAGTTTCTGCAGGCAAACGAATTTCTGCCTTAGGCACTTAACTAGAAGAAGCTCCAGCATGCTCCCAATCTGCAGCTGCCGTGAAATGTTTCATAACATCTTTCTCAAAGTTTTTTTTCATAGAAAAAATTATCAACTCTTGCTTGGCTTTCTCCATTGCTTCCCAAAAATAACTATACCAGATCCAGCACATATTATGCAGATTCTGCCAAGCCATCCAAGGTCAACAGGTTTTTTTGGGGGTTTGGGTTTTTGTTTGTTTGGTTTGTTGTTGTTTGGAGGGTTTTTTTTAATGCTTTAAGTTTTATTAATAATTGGGGAACATGGGAAACTTGGGGAGCTTCGAATTAAACCAAGCGTTTGTGACTGAGCTGCTGTGCCACAGTAGCACCTCCTATTGCTTAAGTCTCCCAGTAGCATAGCTCTTCATCCACTTTATCTACTGCAGCAATCTCAGTGGTTTTAGTAGAAGGGAAACGGTGTACAAGCCTATTTAGGTATGTGTTTGATGTTCCAGGTTTATTACAGGAAGATAATTTTTCCAAATTAATTATAGCTGAGAAGGTTCATACAGCTTGTTACTATAGCAATGAATGCAGAATAGCTAGTATTTTTCACAGAGGTAGTGCTACTCCTCCAAGAGCAGGGGTTAGCTCCCAGTTTAGGTTCTTCATTTGGAGGTCAGGAAGAAACACCAGAGGTGACTCTCCACTCTAAGCAGCCCATCATTCCTGGGCACAGCAGGGTGTTGGCAGTGACATTTCCCCACGCTTCCCTTCTGCATTCCCCACTGGGCTGCAAATAGTCCTTTGGCACAGAGGGTCTGAGGCAAAGGGAACTTGCATCATCCTGTGCCATCCCACAAAACAGTACTTGCAAAGCTTGCAATTAGCAGCTGCCTAAGGAAACTAATTTTTTCCTTTTTCCTCCTCCACAGATGGGCACACTTGGCTCTTACTTAGACAGAAATCATAGCAACATTTTACAGGGAAGGTGGGGAATTGCAAACAGTCACATGCTGAATGTGGGCTGGTAAGTGTGTGCTACAGCTGCAAGAAAAAAAAGACGGGGAGATAGGAAAAGAAATTAAGGGCAAAGTTTTCTCATCAGTTATCTGATCAGAATATATATATCCAATGAGTATGTCTTTTCATGCAAACTATTTACAAATACATTCTGGTCTACACTAAGCCAGTATTTCCACATTTTGGCTATATATTATTATGCTATGGGTGAGCACATGTATTTAACACAACTAGATCTTTAAACAGGAAAAACACTACTTGATCAGGCATCTTTCCTCCAGGAAGCAATCTCGGACATTACAACAGAAAAGGTGAAAGATGTGAAGTCAGTACTGTACAGCCCTAGAATAGCTTGGCGACTGGACAGTATCTTTTTAAACTCATCAATTTTTGGTACCTGATGCCCTATAGACAGGCATTTGTACAACTGCATTTTGAAGATTCTGGCTTCTTCCAAGACTTTCCATAGTCTTTACTGCTTTTCAGTCTTGCCTTTCTAATCAAGTTTCAGAAAACTGTGGCAACAGATTTAAGTTCCACATGCTCCCCATTCCTCTTAAGCTCAAGAAGAGCTCCTGAATGCACGCTATAACTAACCAGTTTGGGGTCAGAAGTTATCTTCATTGGCCACTGTATATTTGTATGAGCAACACATACTGGCACTTTCCTACTTTTAGTTGCAATCACTTTCTACTTTTTTTCCATAGCAGAGAACATTTGCTTTTTTCCTCAGATCTTCAAAGCATGTTTGAACTAGCTTGCCTTCCTCTAGAGTTTAAGAGGTGCAAATACATTATTATGTCTGGCCATTGCTAGTCATTGATCAGCACTGATTTAGCAGGTATGAAGCAAACTTGGCACAACTTAGTATCTCTGCAGGAGACAAAGGTCATAATTTCAATTATAATCCTCTTTATTTACTATGATTAAATGAATTTGTTAATAATGCCAAAGCTCAAGTTGTTTAACATAACTAATTAAGCAAGTAACAGACTATTCCATCCATTAGCAATGCATTGCTTCTCAGGCTTTTGGTGTTTGACATTTTAGTTAACTATTTCTATAGCAAACTTTTAGCAAATACAAGCAAAGCAGGGGAATTACAGAGTCTAGCAGCATCTGAAACATCTGTCATTGGAGGTGAAAACACAGTACAGGGTATGGACATGTAGCTCAAGCCAAGCCAGTATTTTTCTTTTCTACAAACAACAAAACACAAGTTACTCATGGTATGATGACAAAACACAAGTAGTTTTTAAACGCTCACCAGGTTCTGCTAAAAGAAGGAAAGGAGAGCAAAATGTTTTGTACAGGGGAGGTAAAATGCAATCCCTACTTCCCTCTCCTATTGTTTTTGGCATGCGGCTACTTTGGTTCATAGCCCCAAAAGATGTTAATTCCCTATGACTTCAAATAGACTTATACTATTTATTGCATAAAGGAAAGAAGTCACTTGCTTGTTTTGATTTTATGGATTAGTTAGAACAGGAAAGCCTACATACCCTTGAGATGAATGACTTCAAGGTCCACAGAAACTGATTCCTGCTGAAACCAGGAATTGAGGCCAAACCCTGCCCTCCTCCCCACTCTGGCCTGAGGGCCACAAGGGAGACCATACATCCCCAGGTGCTTGGAGCACTGCTGTTCAGGAAAGCACAGCTGAGAGCACAAGGAAGAGCTGGGGCAGCTGCTCCTCGTGGCACAGCTCCAGCCAGCCAGGCAGATTTTGGGCAGGCTGAGCAAGCCCACCGCAGCTGCCTGCCCCCTGGATAGGAGGAACTGGCAGGAGACACTGCTTGCTAAATAGCATGACGAAGTATTTCATTTAAGTGTTTTGGAAATACTAGTCCAGGCTTAGAAAACAGACTGTAAGCTCTTCAGGGCAGGGACCATCTGTCTGTTCTCTACTTAGGATGGAGGGGTTCTACTTTCTCACTGAGTTGTTAAGGCACTGCTGCAGTAAAGCAGAGCAAGTAAACATAGACATACTCTCAGGACTTGAAAACTACAGAACAAAATGGATGACTCTTAACTGCAGAGTGACAGGCAGGCAAGGACTCATTCCCAGCAATGCAGGGCATTGCTCTACACAGCACACTGTTCCCCAAATGCAGCTTAATGCACTGCTGCTTTCACACCCTACCTACTGATAAGCATCCTTCAGGACTGCACCACACTGTTGGTTTTAGTATATTTTTTTCTTTTTGTACAGAAAGGGGAAAAAACAAAACAGTAAGACCACCTCCCCCCGCGTTTAAACAAGGCATTAAAAACCATCAAATCTCAGACAAAAAGTGTGACTTCTGTTAGGAAAATCTTCTTGAAGCTGTTTGTTTCCCAGGCAGTTTAGTTCATTTCATACAGCTGCACTAAGCATTCAAACTCTACAAAGATTACTACAGTCCATCAAGACAGTGCTCCAGAAGAAAATCCTAAACCTAAAAGCCACTAAACAGAATCACAAGGATGAGAAGTCTGGGGGTCCTTAAATCAAAACCTGATGTTGCTTGAGATAAGCCCCTTTCCTACCCGTTCTTACACCTTTTTTCTTTGGCTCAGAATTTCATTTGAGCTTCTGTAGCCTGTAGTTTGGCAAGTGATTTGATGGTAAAGCCTCTGCTGACACACAAAGAAAACTAAGTGCATTCACAACATATCCATCTTCCTCTAGCTAAGCAGATACACATTTATACAGCAAACCCATCACCTCAGTCCTGCCTTAGACCTTGCCTATAATACACGGTTGGATTAGTTAGGAGATCAAGAACATTAGAAATGAATCATTTTTCTCATTTTAATTACTAAGTTCTAATTACACCAGGATTTTGCAGAGTACACATTGGAACTGGTAGTTTTTCATTGATATGGTAATGAATGGCTCACATATCATAGCTATGTCTTTCCCACTAATTAATTGTAATTCTAGGAACTGCCTACAAAATATGTTTCCCCAAAGTACCCTTTGGTTCTCCAAATGGAGCCATAGCTCTATTTTGCTCAACCTGAGGGTCTTACAGGGTTCTAAGCACTCAAAGTGCTGAGGATAAGCACCCAATACATTACATCTGTGAAGATTACTGCTGGTAGTTCTTATTCCTACCTTCCCCTGAGCTTCTACAAATAAATGTTCCAAAACACTCTCTTGTCTTTCCCAGATTTTTTAAAGGCTACTGCTTCCTTGAAGGTTACTGGCTTATTCTCTCCCAGGAATATCTTCACTTCTACCAGCTCATGGCTGAAAGTCTTGGACAGACATTTCCCCCCCCTCCTGCTACATTCTCTTGCAGAGAAGGGCAGAGAACCAAAAATAGCTGGAAGAGCACCAAAGCCTGCAAGAGCAATTGCATGGCCCATTTTGCCCTTCTTAAAAAAAAAACCAACCACAATCAGCTTTCCAGACAGAAAGCAGTAATAAGGGAGCAGCTGTACGTAGCATCCTGTCCTCCAGTGTTCACCAATACATCCATAAACAGAGAACTGTGACAGAACAGCACCAAGTTAACATGCTGCAGAACACATCACCTCCAGTGCCTCACCTGAGCAATGCACCCTGACTCTACACAACACAGGACAAGAACTGGATGCTACAGAATAGCCTACATAAGCTGTCCAAGGAAAAACTGTTAAAAACATGTCCTGAGCCCTACCTCTCTCTGCAGATTAGTTACTTACCACCATTAGTGATTCACATCCTTAAATATTCCCTTTAGTTAGGCACCTCTAGCATAGTTATACTGAAACCTCCAGCCTTTATTTCAATAATGCCTAAATGCTTACTGCAGAAGGACTGAAACTCTCCCTTTTCCTGTCAAGTAAATGCCCACACTGTAAAGCATAACACTATCCTTATACCTGCTTGCTCTCTTGACCCAACAAGGGTCAGAGACTACTGGGACAGCCTGGTAGTTCCTTTGGACTCAACAGAAATTGAACCTCCATCCTGGCTGAATTCTGTCACTGAGCTATTCATTAAACAGTTGTTGTCCAGTTATGTCCTGCAATAACATAAACTAATCAGAGTGACAGCACAGCTTTGGAAAAGCTCTGGAAAAGATTTCAGTAAAGTTCCAGCATAAAAAGGAAGGTTACTAACATCCAGCTTTTATCATCTGTTTATGTTTAATTTCACAAGCCCTTTTTAGACTGAGGAGAATCATAAGCATACTATTCAAAGCCATAGATAACTTTGTGCTTCCTCTCAAAACTGCAAGATAATGCTGAACAAATTAATAAAAAGGGAGATTAAATAATTCTAAAAATCTGTTTCAATACCACCATGTTTAGTAGTGGTGGAAAACGCTGCCATACGATATGTATGTAACAACAGAATTTTAATAAATGAAAGTAATTAAATATCTAATTTTTATAGCAAAGCTACATAACTGCAAAACCTTACCATATTTTAACTTTATGTGAATTGATTAGAAAAATACCCTTGACCTACTATGAATTTCTTCTACATACAAAGGGAACTAAAGAAACCTTCAAAAGTATTTAATTGCTTTAATTTTTCTAGTTATTGCATAAGAATGTATTAGTAGGTCATTTTTATTTTAAGTTTCTAATATGTGCAGGAACAGTGGAGGATGGAATTTTAATTCAGTACGTTGCCTTGGCATTGTCCATCAGTAAAGAAAGATGGTGTGAGTTGCACAGCAGTTTAGACTACCCCGCTGTAACAAAAAAAAAATCAGTGTGCTCTGCATTTGTACAAATGGTATGAGGTATTCTTCAGTTATGAAGCACGTGAGGCAGGAATATATTTGTTGTATATTGCTAAAAATCAGAAGAATGTCAACACAAACCCCGATGTTATAGTTTCCATTTTGGCTACAATTCAAATGGTAGGGTATGAGATTGCAAAGCATTGGACAGCTTATAGCATTGATTCAAGCAGGCTCCATTCTTCTCACCTGATGAATTTTGAAACTTTATTTATCAGAGATTTGCAACTTAGTAGTGAACATGAATGAATATGGCAACTGCAGTCTAGACTTACACTTAGAAGAGTACCTTGAAACTGAACCAGAAAAAAATGTTTAAAGACTAGAGCAAGCTGATTGCCTATAAGCCAAGAGTTCAGCTGTACCTAGGCAATTCATGTAGAAAAAGTTCAAAGTCCTATTCTCGGTGCTGAACTGCAGGAATTAGAACTGTCAGGCCCTGAGCACCTTGAGCAGCTCTGATGTGCAGCCTTGGATCAGGTTGCTGGGAAAAGAGCTGTGTAAGAGGCAGCTGTGAGAAGCTGTGCTTTGTTGGGGCCTCCCCACGTTCATTCAGGAGCTGCTGTTAAAACTTAGGCACTGAGCTTTAAAGTATAGGTTATTTTATAATCAAATAAATATGCTTTTACTGTGGTGTTCCTGGGTTTGTCAGCAACTCGGATACATGCATTAGCTTCATGCAGGTATGATGGTACACAGGTTATTTTCATCAATTAATGTTTTAGAATATACACCTGTGACATCTCAAAAAAGAGGAAAAGCTTGTTATAAATGTGTATTGGTACTCAAAATAAGAAATTTTACTTATACCAACATATTAAGCAGAAATGGATGTGGGATATTTCCAATTATTCTACAAAGCCTATGCCACTTGTTTCAGCCTTAGCCGTTATGTCAGCCACAGAATTCTGTGACAATGCTGGAATTTCAAACTTCCCTGAAAAATTACCTCTCCAAGTATTCTGTACCCTTCAAATGCAATGTGTGTACATTGCTGTAATTTATAGCTGCTCTATTTTAATCACTAGGTTAGATTGACAGACCCAAATTATTTTTTTTTAATTTTGTTTACAGAGCTGCACTTCAATAGTTGTGCAGGCTATACAAAGTAAAACTCTCCTCCATGTTATTTTCTAATAAGATTAAAGATATACTCTGATTATTTATGTCCCCTGATATTATAGGTCGAACTGTTTGAAGATGCTGGCTTCCAGCTCTAAGGGCAGAAGAATAAAATAAAATAGATGGAAGAACATTCCATTAATCCAAGTCATCTAGAACAGACTCCTACCTGGCTGGAGGCACATCTCTCCTGCTTGCAGCACTGCATGCAGCATTCTGTAAATTGGTTCAAGGGACACTAAAAAAAAAGAGTGGACATTAAATGTCAGTTAGCTGACAAATAGCAAGTGGCTTGGATCTTTCTGCACTTAATGTGAAAACTGTCAAATTAGGCAAGGGAAAAGATCGACTTTTATTTATTGAAAACAAGAAACTGCAGAAGTGGAGGTAGAAACTTGAGGAAATTAATTCATTAATATTTGACTTGTTTCTTTGATTTGTTCCAAAATCATCAGCATAGGAGGACAGGTAAATTAACTACATATTGTTCATAAAAAGTATACGGCTTAATAAAGGCCCATCTTCCACTTCCATGTGCTAAAGTTCACTAGGAGTGGTAGGAGAAGAAATAAAACCCAGATCTTATTTATTCAATCTTTCCTAGGCTTATCTGTTTTTAAAACAAGCTCTGGAGGGTATAGGACAGACAAATGAACAGTTTTTTCCCCCCAAATATGACTGGTCAAGAATAATGGCAGTATAACAAGAGGCAATTCAGCCAGCTTCTGTTTCAAATGCATGAACATTTTCTTGCGGACATCTTAATCTTGTCAAAACAATCAAGCAGCTAATTCAAGTCAAGCAAGGCCTCTGATACACAGTGGATTACACATTCTCAGCTAGTCTGGATATACATTGTTTCAGTGCAATGGTGGAATAGTCTGTTTTGCTGCAGCTGATGTCCAAATTCAGCACGTTTAATAGCAGAAGAGAGAAAATTCAAACACTGTTGCCAGCTAGACATCTTGGCAGACTTGAAATGATAGAAAATCAATTCATCCCTGGGCAAAACCCACTCTTGTAAGCTGCCATCCTGTGTTGTTTCAAGTGAAAACAATATTGATGTTGATAACACCAACTAGGTTGAAATAATCTAATGGTTTGTGGCCAGTTGGAAATGCCACCTTAGCAAATAAGATGCCTTAAACCACCAACTGGCAAACCCATAACATATTGCAGGAGACCATTATTTCAAATTCAAGGTCTAGCATTATAGGTCAACAAGACCAAAATGCTGATGAAAAGCACCACAAAATTCTCTTATTCCAAGAATTTAGCTTGTATATATAAAAACATGGCTGTGCAATGTCCTGATCTGGGACCTTCTCTTTTTGCTTGCTCAGCAGCAACAATCATGCCAGCAAAACACTGGATGATTTCCCATTCTTCAGCATGGGAATTTCTACTTTTGATTCTTAACCTGAATAATTCAAGTAGCTCCCAGTGGATTAGTATCAAGCAGATGCTACATTTCTGCATTCACCGCCTCCAACATTTGAGGCTGGTTGTACCCATTAACAGAGAGATCATCTCTCTGATGCTACTCACTCCCATGAACTTTAAAAATTGGAAGTGTTGGAATATTGTGGAAAGAAATCAGAAAGTCAACCCCTGCCAGTAGGCACAGGTGTACTAGAACTGTGCCCCACCTTAAGTTATTCAAAGTTGTTACCACACTACCAATTCTTTTACATTACATTCTCCCCTAGTTAGACAATCCTTGTTCAATGTTCATTTCTAAAAACCCCCATGACACTGATCTGCAATTAGTAAACTGATTTCTGGCAAGAAGTGAAGCAAATACAGAAAAGATTTCTGCCATTTAAAGTACTGCCTTAACCCTGTCTCTAGCATCCAGTATTATAATTCTCCTTTCTAGAAGAGCTGGGGTACCAATTTCATTGACCATATTGTACCTATTTAGAAAACAGGGTTTATATGGATTGATGCTTTTTGGGCTCCATAACAACTTGACTTAGATTGTCCCACCCAATATTTGTATCATTTGCAGGCAGCCTCTATTTGGCAAAATAGGCAGCAGAAAAATAAACAAAGAGAGACCATTATGTACCAGAAAGTTTTAAAGTAGGACCAACAGCAAAAATGAACACAGTTAAGAGTTGTTCTGAGTGGTTTAGTTGTAATACTCATATTTGGTAAAATGCTTGAATACAAGGCAATTAAGATAAATCAAATAAAGAAGTCTCCATCTATTTCTTGAACACACAAAATTTGATTAAGCACCTTTTTCCTGTTGCTCTCCTACAGTGATCTGAATTCAGTTTAGCTTATGGAGTTAGTTTGGGTTTTTTTGAGGGGGTGAATATTTTCTTCTCTCCAAGGAAAAATATTTTCTACTCTCTTCTTGAAACCTTTCATCATGAGAAAGGCTACCATTTACTGCAGCCTTACCTAAGAAAAATATCTTGAATCAAAAGAGCAAACAAAAAAAGGAGTGCAGAATGACCTCCTTGTACCAGGAAAATATAAACTTGAATCTTGGCATCTACCTTGAAAAATGCTTTCAATTACCAAAACAAACAAACAAAAAAAAAAGCCCAAAAAAACCCAACCCAACTGCAAAACCCAACATATGTACTTAAGAACAGATGTTACCATTGTTACTGAGACTTCAGGAAAAAATGGATTAAAAAAATAAACAAAATCTCTTAAACACTGAATCAGAGATTTTTTTAATTATTATTTTTTCTTTCCAGTTCCTATTTTGCCTACAGAAAAAGAATGGTGGAAAGGAACAGCCTGCTCTTTGGTATATCTGAACTCCTGAGTTTTCTGTCTTCCTTCAGCTTTTTAACATGTCCTTCCTACAGACATCACAGGAGCAATAGGGAAAATACCAAGCACGTTTTCAGAAAAAAATCCTTGTATTTTCGATCAAGAGACAGTGAAGTTCAAAATTAATTCTTAATTAAATTTTAGGCTATGTTGAGAGAGGTCAAGTATACCATTACTGTTACAAACATCAGTGTTTTTGTTCAGCTAGAAAGCTACAAATCTTTTTTAGCCATCTTTCCTTCCATTTTGCAAGCTATTAATGAATCATTTTGTCATGTGTAGAATATTATCCATCTGAGGACCATCATTTCATGAAAAGACATTAAAATGTGCTCTCATTATGGACACAGTGATTATTATAAATCCTTATTTTCAGGTCTTAGGATAAAACTCACTTTAGCAGATGCATTTTATTAAAACATGCAGCAGCCAAAGGTGTCTCTGGAACTAAGTGTAATCATATAATGATAGTACTGGTGTCTCAGAGTGAAACGAAAAATTCATTTTTCGATCCTTTTCATCATTTTGCGTTGCATGAGGATAAGTGTTGTCATATATTAAAGGCTCTCACGTATTAAAGACAGTTTGTACTTAAAGAATCGTGCTCTTTCATTAGGGGTATCCAGTTTTTTTTATGAGCCAGTGAAAGAACTCTTCTCTGTCTGTCTCTCTATGGATTCATCTATTAACATTTGAAGAGACCAAATTAACCATTTATGTAATAGGAGACTGCAAGTACAGCTTTTTTCCTGCTTTGCAATCTTAGAGACACTTGTAGTGCCCATAGCATCTCTCAGTCTTCACTGTATTTAATCCCACACCTTCAGAGATAAAAGGAATATTATCCTGTTGATGAGGTAATGAAGCACAGACCTCATGCAGCATTGAGGCACCTTCTTCACTCTGGGATCAGATCTGGGTATCTAAACTCATATCTCAAAAGGTGTTCAAGTGGCCCAAGGTGACACAGAAAGTCTACCAGGAAGCAGTATGTTGAATACATGTCCCCTAAACCCCAGGCTAGAGCCCCACCAATAAGAAATCTTTCTTGACCTGAAGCTTCACTGTTTCTAAAAATACAAGTTATTTTATGAAAGTCTATCTTCATATATATTCCTCAGCCTATTTGTTGTCATTTAGGGCCTGGAATACCTGAGTCAGCGATCACATTGCAAAACAGAAAAGAAAATCCTATCATTTCAACACCGAACTAATTTTAAATCCATTGCTCCATGACTGGGAGCACAAGTCTACGGCTGCCTGCATGGGGAAGACAACTGGTTGTGAGCAGGACATATTGTCAAGAGTACAGGAAACTAGATTAGAGAGAAAACTTCGGCTGTTCCTCTGAACCAACTCTTGGGTTTCATTCACAGCTGCTTCCCCCCTCCATCACATTCTCCACAATAATGAAATACCGAATTGCCACTTTGACCTGGCTGCAGGCAACCTGCACCATATGTTGGCAATGCTACTTATGCTCTACCTTTGCAGGTCACCTTTTAAAGGTGGTGTGAAAAACAAGTTACTGAAGTGGAAGAGTCAAAACTGACACTGACCGCCAGATACTTTCTTTAGCGCACCTTCCTGAGTTCTGTAAGGAAAAGTAACATGCTTTCATTAGGGATAAATTGTTTTTCAGGACTTCTGTGTGCTTTCATTTGAAATCACTGCAAACAGCTTAAGTAGATTACTGAAGCTATGAGCCATTTTAGTTATTACTGCAACTGTAAAAGAAACTAGAACAGTGTTATTCATTATCCCATTTAAAGAGTGCAGAAACCTGGATCTATTTAGTACATATTTTCAGAGTTCTAAAGAAAATATTTTGAGAACATATAATAGCCACTAATTTCTGCATTACCTAAAAAATTCCCTGAATCCAGATACATCCTTTCAGCACTTTGGCCTTTTTCTATCCCATGCAATAACCTCAATAGCAAAGATGTTGTAGATATGCTGCTAGTCAGAAAGTGTAACAGGACTAGAAAACACAAACCCAGCTGCAACTGAAGCTTAACATTGAAGGATGTACAGTGAAATCTTCAGACAAAAGGTACTGCAGAAATACCTTCTTATTAGTAAAGTGGAAGAGTCCACCAAAATAGTAATGAGATAGAATAGAGAACAGTTAGATGCTTTAGATTATAGTTCTTATATCCACAAAGATATAATTTGAATTATGTTTCTTTCATACCTTCAGAACTTTTCATCGTTTTGTTTATACCAGGCACAATGCTTTGGACCTATTTGTTTCTTGCAATCTAATGAGAAAGTCTTTGACCAAGGCTGAGCTGATTTCTCTTCTAGCAATTGTTAGGGTGACTCCCATCCTATAAATCTTTCTTGAATATGATCCAGTGTAATATCCTAATAAAATATTCAGCTACCCAAACTTGTAACCAAAAACTGCCTAACTCACTTTCATTATCTTTTGAAGTGATGTACAATCCTATGCCAAAATATTTGCATTTTCTCCTTAAATTCTGTGCCAGAAGTACCATACCTTTACTCAGTGTTCATGCTTACTACAGTACCTACATGATCATGTTTACACATTGTTTTTTCCTACTGGGCAAACTGAAGCTTATTTAGAATCTAGTTTGGGATTTTTTGCATATCCTCCAAGACTTCAGATTACAGTATGTGGCAAGGTATTAAAAAAAACCTAGTTAACACTGACAAATCAGAAATGGTATTATCTCAGTGAAAAAATTGTGAAACATTAAAGTAAAAATCTGCCTTAAGTTTTCTCAAAATAAAACATGTATGGGAGAGTAATCACTTAGTTTAAAGATTTATCCTCTGATATTCATTAATTTGTTAACATCTGAAGGAATCTGGACTCATAATAAAGACCAATAAGGATTTATTACCATAGCAGAGATCATAAATCAGGAATTGGATGTGTTGCATGAAAGGTGAGCTGGAAAGTTTAAGAGGTCAGCTCTTTTTAGCCAACCAAGAGATGTAGAAGCCTATGGATGAAACCATTGGCCATTTAAGAAAGGAAAAGGTACATAGTTAACATGATGGAAAAGTAATACTCCACAACTGTGCGTGCAGAAAGTTACAGTTAAAGAGATTTACAAAGAACACTTGGATAACCAAAGTACTTAATTACATTTTGTGCCTTTGGAAAAACACAAAAAACATAACATCCCCCCCCGCCCCCAAAACCCAAACCACCAAGCCAACAAACAACAGACTGCTCTCTCCCAAACTTTTCAAAAAACCTAAAAGATAATGTTATCCCCATTAACAGTCCTCCATTCAGTTTTGTCTAATGCAAGAGCTGACAAGACTGTTCACTCCTCACATCCTGATGGCAAGTGTCCTGATTCAGCACTCATCTGATTACAAAAGAAACAAATAGATAAAAAATTGTTTTCAAATACTAATTTCAAAGTGTCTTACCTGTTCACCCTCTTTATCATTTCCTGATTTAAAAATCTGTCCTGATTTAGCTGGAATATTTTTCACCGAGAGCCCTCATTCCAGACACAGAGGGCAACCCCTTTTTGCAAGGCATGTTTGTACATTCTGCATGAGCAGAATGGAGAACAACATCAGCAAAGAAACCTAAGAAGTGTCTCTTACCTATAAAGTGACCACTTATCCACAGATTGTGGCAGTTTCTTCAATTTTTAAGTGAATTTGATTGGAAGGTTGAAAATCACATTTGGATTCAATAGATCACATCACTGCGGGTCTAGCATACACACTGCTACAGTATCAACCAGCTTTACAAATAGTATAAGATTAGAATAATTATGTATAGGTTAATTGTCCCTAGTTTAACTTCTTTAAAAGTTACATCAATGGACAGTTCCTTCACCTTGACAGCACATTCATGTAACAGTGAAATTGTGTGTCCTTATAAGAAAAGGCAGACAAACATGTGGGCTGTATTAGCAAGAGTGTGGCCAGCAGGTCCAGAGAAGCGGACAAATGGCTAACTGGAGGATACAGGAAAGAGCACCAGACTTCTCAGAGGTGCAGAATAGCAAGATGACAGGCAAGACATGCAGGGTGGTAGATAAGAAATCTCAAAGAGGTTGTGAAATTTCCACCTTTGGAGGTGTTCAAGAACCAATATGAAAAGTCCTGAGCAACCTCACCTAACCAGACTTGCTTTAAACAGGTGTTTGTACCAGATGACCACCAGAGATTCCTTCCAACCAGAATTATTCCACAATTCTATGAAACTGTCCATTATATTTCATAACAGATTAAGATAGATTTTATTATTTTTTTAACCTTGTTAGTCTTACTAATAGTCTGGAGTTTGTTTTTATGGGGTTTTTTTTCCTCCCAAGCATACTATGTCTATAATAGATGAGAACTGTGACCCTCAGTGCTGTATGAATCTTTAATAAAACTAAGTGCCACAGTTACCTCATATACCTATATATGTAGGTATATATGTATACCTAATTACTTGTATATCTGTAATATGTGGCATTTCATACCAACAGCACTGATTTACCTAATCCAGAGGTAACTGCTCGTCAGTGCAATTGCAGTGGTAGCTCTGATCTGTACCAGAAAGCAAAGAAAAACAATAAAAGCTGACTTAGAAGGAAGAGATGTAAAAATTAAGCCAATTAGCAGTATTGGTATTAGTCTGGGGTCACTTTGGTATCTAGAGTGCAGGCACCACACAAACTAACTGAGAAAAAGACAAAATAACGACTGGAGATGAGATTTAGCAAAGCAGAGACCAGAGCGAGTAAAGATTTACAACACGCAGAAAGCTATTTTTAACCAACATTTTTCTTTTCCCTAAGCAGAAACTGCAAAGAAACATTTGAGTGACTATCTCAAATCAGGGTGCTCGCAGCAAGGCCAGTCATTTTGAACAAAGCAAACTCAGAGTTGATGCCTTTTAATACAGTTCAACAGCGTGTACTTGAAGGACAACAGCCAGCTGAAACCTGTCATTTTCAGATCTGTAAGGTGCAAGTACAGAAGGTGCCCATGCAAATTTCCTTTTGATGCGCAGATAAAAATGGCAAACGATGTGTGGTTATTCTTTTATATAAAACACACAAAAGCCATGATTCCATCTGCTTGGCACCAAAAGAAACCTTACTTGTCTTGAGACCAAAAAATCCCTTATTTGCACTGCATGAAGTATACTCAGTCTCTGAAATGAAATGTTTTAAAAGGTCTTATGCTTTCTCAAAAATGTAGCTAATGATTTTTAACTGCTCCTGTCCTCTTCCCCCACCCCCAGTTTTTGTTCTTACAGAGGAAAAATAGAGAGAAACAAAACAGTTCACCTGAAACAAACCTTCATAGTACCAGTCACAAAAATGAAGTAAAGAAGAGATGGATCATCCCTGACCCTTTTCATCTAATAGCCCAAAAATCACACACCTTCAGAACTGAAGACTTTGCTCAGTTTCCTGTTCCCACATTCAGTCTCCATGAGACAAGGATTTCATGCAAGGAACAGCAGTTTCTAGAGCAAAACAGAGCTGCCCACCTCAGAATACTTCATACCCTTCCACACAATTTGGACAGTTGCCTGGGCAGCAGAAAAAAAATAAAAGATGGGCTGCAGTCCTTTTGGATTAATCCAGCTAGTTCTTACTCTGGAAAGATTTTTTTAGTGGTTTAAGAAGAAACTGGGGCCTACATCTTTAATATCTCTGGCTTGAGATGCTAGCTTAAAAATGTTTCAATCTAAACTAGTCAAATTCATGAATAGTTTGAGTCAACTGAAGCCACATTTTATAGCAAAGAAACCAGTCTGGGGAAAAAAAAAAATCTCTTACAGCCATAAGCCTAAGAATCTATTTCAAAATATACTTCTGTCTGTTTCATATTTCCTTTTGTGATTTGCCATTATTTATAAACCTTGTTTAATTTAACTCAGTGCCAGCAGTAACAAACATTAGGAGACGCTGTTAATCGCTGGAAATTAGTTGTTAGACAGACACCCCCACCCCCCATCCTTATGGAAAGGTAGCCCTTTACAGAAAAGCTAATAAACTCAATATTTCAAAGTATTAGGCATTTCCATTTAAAGCCAATGTAGATTTGACTTTTCATACTTTAAGGGAAAAGGACCATCATAATTAATCTGAGAATTTAATATATTTCTCAAGGAATATATCTCATTACATTTAAAAGGAACCAAAACTTGATGAACAAATAGACTGTGGCTTCTACCTACCCTCAACATATCCTGATCTACTGCTATTTTTGGCCCCAAAAAACCCAGTGTAAGTTCACCGAAATCTTACTATTGGTTATAGCAGCCATTGGATCAAACCTATTGACAGGAAGTCAAGGCTTTTTAATATAAAGACTTATTGCTAGGAGATTTTATTTCCATAGAAACAGCCATATGAAGAATTACATGCTTTTCTTTTCATTCATGTTTTCAGACACTGTGACCAGTCACAGACAGAAACATAATATTACCATCCTGAAAGGAATAGTTACAATCAAGCCCTTTTCTCTGCACAGAGTCTCTAAACAATACATTTGGCTATAGAAAAATTCAACTAAGTGTAATGAATTTTATCACACAGCAGCTGTTCAAATAAAGCAGAGCAAATTTGGCTTAATAGCTACTTGATGAACATACGCTAGTCTAACAGAGAGGCCAAAGCAAAAATATACCTGTGTTGTACATTCTGTCATGTAGTAAAGTCTGGAGAATATGAAAGAATAAAAACCCCTAACATATCTGCTTCAATTCTACTCAACTATGCTGGACATATAGGTAATTAACATAACAGTATACAGAGTTTTGTCAGCTTAAAGAATTGATCCGATGACATATAGGCACCATAGGCAGTGCCCAGTCTTGCTGTAGCAAGGGAAATCCTGTTCATTAAAACTGAATTTATAAGAGTAAAATTAGAAGATCTGGGGGCATATTACATTGTAGGCATCGATCCAGATGTAAAATATTTGAAGTACTTTTCTGCTTGAGTTATGCAATTCTTTTGTACAACACATGACACAAAAAAGCTCACCTAGGATGAAGAGAACAAAGCTGATAAAGTAATTTCCTAGCAAACTATCACTTTGTTGAAAAAGCAGTAATGCTCTCTCTTAACTGCTCTCTTGCATGATGGATATGAAATTTCTGTAGCACATTCCCTGTTCAAGATCAAGTTTGAAATTGTCCTCTACTGTGGGCCAAATTAGCCCAAACAATTTAACCTTGAGGCACTGTGCAACAGAGCTCAAGTATTTCCTCAAAGGAAGGGGGTGGGGGGAAGAAAAGCACTTGAACAGTTTTAGTTCAGGCTACATAAGAAAAGGAAGCTTCTGGACTGAGTATATTTTGAGAGGGTTTATATGGCTTCAAAGCTAGTATTTTAGTATAGTCACAATAAATAGTTTTTTTTAAAAAAAAGATAAATCTTTCTAACCTCTTGTCATAGAAGTGTTACAAGATTTCACATTTCATCAGGTCAGAACTGGAAGGTGCTGTGAGGACAAAGCTTTATTATCATTAGTTGCAAATGGAGATCTGGCTGCTTCTCTGCTAGACCATTACATCTGGACACAATCAAATGCTTGAAAAACATCCCATCCTCACCCACTTGTTGCCATTAAAGATTAACAGAAACTGAATGTCTTTGTACTATAAATTAGTTTGCTGTCTTAAAACAATGACTGTGGATAAATAATGATCTGCAGAGTTAGGAGTCCATGAAAAAGCAATTAAGGTTGTCAAACAAAGAACTAGGGTAAAGGTAATTCCAGCAGGGGCAGATCACAACCACTGACTCAAAGACCACCCACTCAGGAAACCCACAGACTCAAAAGAATAAGGAAATTAAATAATAAAAATGCCTATTGAGCATGTGTGACTATTTGCATACTAGATAGGAAAATGTAAGCCAATCATGTTGAGAGCAAGAGTGAATATGTATAAACTAATTAAATTGTGTGCATAAATAACTGTTCATTTGTACCAATGGTGTGCTGGTTTGGACCAGGCACCTGTATCTGTGCATTTAGGTAATAAAGGAAAATACCTCGACTCCGTGTTTAAATTGGGCAATGCAACCGGGTAAGGAACCCAAGTTTTGAGACAACATACTGAGCTGCAAGTGAACTTTGAACACCCACCCAGTAGGTCCATGGGAAAAGCACTCAGCTTTGATTTCTCAGTTTCCATGCTATAAAGGCTGACCTGCAGTGGGTGACAGTAGCAGCTCCAGCTAGCACGGGTGGTCTCAGGCCAGGCATGCCTCAGTTTGCTTTTCAGCTCCAAGAACCACTCATTTGGCCATATTCTTGTTGCAAATACTCTGATTTTTAAATAATCAAGATTTGATCATAGAGAAAGGTTAAGTTTGATTAATAAATAATATAATAAAAACAATCCTAACTTATACATTTGTAAAATTTGAAACAATAACCATAGGAACCTCACCAGGTAGTCACTGTTCCATATTAAGGAACTAATCGTAATGAGATGGAACGATGAAGAATCGACTAGAGAAGTTTTGTTTGAGTTCCGTAACAATGTGACCTGATACGCACCAGTGATGCTGCTTGGAAAGTTCCTTACCTTTCCCATCTTGATTTGAATATCAAGAATGCCAATAAATAGATATTAATAGAAATAACCATTGATTATTTCTAAGTATGGATATTGATAGAATGGTATAATCAAGAGAGTGATTAATGAAAAATTAAATTATGTATCTTGTGTGATAGTAACTAGGTATGATTTAGCTGTGATTTAATCATAAACTAACTGTTGAACAATGTAGCATTGTGAATAGGTAGGATTTGCTTTTCAAGAGAATAATAAGTTGTAGGCCTGGTCAGTAAACTGAGGAAAACTTAGGAAGATTCCAAGAATGGAATTTTGCAACTAAACTGAGCATGCGCAAAGATTGGGTTCAACTAGAGGACACCACGAGGAAGACTATGGACGACCACCAGAGGACCTTAGACGACCACCCGTGTACCTGGAGGCGCATGCGTCACAAGCATTTACATATATTAATGAGTTCTCGGAAATTGTATGAATATGTTAATTGTTTCTTGGAAATATGATGAATATGTATACTTTGATTGTATATAACTTTTGTAGCAGAGAAACTAAGCACGCACACTAGGTGGAGTGATCCCCTGTGCGTCCAGCGCTGCAATAAAGACGTGCCTGCTCACCTACATACATTGTGTAGATGAGTTTTTATATTACAGATTTGTAACATTCTAAGGAACTGTTTACCTGCTTATGAGGTAAGTCACATTTTTCCTAAGGTAGGAGGGACTCACTATCACATCCCAAGGCTCCTCGTCTATGCACACTTTCATTCTTCAACATTTAACATAAAAACAAAGATTAGAATACCTGCTCACTCAGTGTGGGCTATACTCCTCCTGTGTATCTAGTACTGAAAGAGGACACTTCTCCCACCCTCCTCACTTCAGACTGCATTGCACAACCCTGTCACCCTCCTGGAGTTCTCCCCTGCCTTCAACTCTCCACCCTCTCCTTTATTTCTAAACAGAAAACACCCCTCCTTTCTCCCAGCTGATTCGATAACTGAATAAGGCCGATTGCACCTGATAATGTCTCTATTGTGTTGTATTAGTGACTTACAAAACACAAGGAGACAGCAATTTGTGCTATTAATATGGAGAACAACAGTGGAACATCCTTCTCCTTTGAGAAGAAAATTGAGAGTTTTCAGCTGGAAGCTCTTACAGTTTCAACACGTTCCTTATCTGCCTTTGTCCACAGTTGCTGATGAGAGCTGAACTCTTGCATCCATCTCAACAAATTACATGAGTTTAATCAAGTGGGTGTGTGATATATTTGGTGACAGCAGATTTAGTTACCCTGCTGTGATAAAGGGTTGATCAATGTACCATTATTCTTTCCTTTATTGGCTTTTCTTTCTTCCCAGCAAGCATAATACTACAGTATCACAGACCGTATTTTCCACACTTGAGAACTCACCAGCCACTTCTAAATCCAAAGACAGTATTTCCTGTTTCAGCAATAAAGGCATTTGTTGCATTTTAAAATCCATTGTTTTCTAGCAATCCTTTTATTTTCACAAAACTGAATTGTTACTGCATTGAACTTTGCATATTGGCCACCATTATTTGGAGACTTCTTCCTTATTTTTTTTCTAAATAGTTCAAAGCAACTGTCTTTTTTTCAACAATAGCCAAAGAATTCCCACTTTATTGTCTTCTAAAAGATAGGAAAACAAAATAGTAATTTAGTCTTTTGTCCCATTGCCTTCCAGCCTTGATCAATCTAGTTCTTAGTTCAAGACGAAGCTAACGAAGTGAACTTCAGTCATAGAACCATTGTACTGTCTTTCCCAGCAAATTTGGGTTTAGGTAACAATATGGGTCCTGTTCAACAATCAGATGAGTCAAGCAGATTTTTGGTAAGCTTCTGTAATTACATCCAAAAAATACTTTCTAGGTACTTTACCTTTTGAAAAATTGTTCCTAGAGGTTGAAGATTGTGATTTCAAAATGCCTCGTGCAACGTTCATTGATGCTACTAGTAAATCACTTTGTTCTATAGCTCACCCAGGAAATACCCTCTTTGGCGGTAAAATGCCTTTTGATACCTAATAGAACAAGACAGGACAACATTGCCCAGGTTCTTTTAGTTTTGTGTTTTGGGGGTTGGTTTTGTTTTTGAAGGTCTATCCCAGTTCACTTTGGGGTATCACAAGAATGCAACCCTTTGGAGTAAAAGGGCAGATTTCAAATTAAAGAAGAGTCTGTGCTGTATGTAGAACTTGCCCTGCTTTTCAGTGTGCTGTCCCAAGTGACTAGTGACAGGACAAGAGGAAATGGCCTCAAGTTGTGCCAGGGGAGGTTCAGGCTGGATATTAGGAAAAATCTCTTTACTGAGAGAGTGGTGAAACACTGGAATAAGCTGCCCAGGGAGGTGGTGGAGTCACCCTCCCTGGAGGTGTTAGAGGAACATGTGGACGAGGCATTGTGGGACATGGTTTAATGGGCATGGTGGTGTTAGTTGATGGTTGGACTTGATGATCTTGCAGGTCTTTTCCAAACTCAGTGATTCTGTTATAATCTCTTAAGGAGATAACCTGTGGTTTCAATTATTAAATGATAAAAATAATTCTGAACTCATGGTCTGTGTTATTGGTTCTGGAGCCACACATTTATTTCTCCGGTGCAGACCTACTCTAAGGAAAGAAATTAACTTCTGATTGGATACTACTGAAAGGACTAAACCTTCATTTTTAATTATCTTGAAAAATCTCCCAACTGTTATTCAAGGTTCTCAATTATTTTCTCCAATAGCCCTAACATAGGTCAACAGCTTCTCTATTATCAACAATTCCAAATCCTTCTTCTTGTGCATCAGTAGTTTAAGTCAAAAGGTTGCGCTCCAATGACAGGCACAAGATCTTTATACATTGATTAAGACTCCTATAGTCAAGTATTCTTTAAAACACAGTCTAGATGTAGGGATACAATTTAATGAAAGTGTTATATGTGAAGTGGTGCTATCAGCATCTTTGTTTTCTAAGATTAGTTTGATTTCATAACTATGCTACCTGTGAAGTTTAGTGTCATACAAACATAATACCACAGAGCAAGAGAACTTCATCACTGGTTTGTTTAAAATCACTACAGCAAACACTTCTTGATGGCATGAGTATGTCATACGAAACAAAAGAAAGGCTCATAAACACATGGCACTACACACCAAAATCCCAAAACAAATGTCCAAACATTTAAATGTGAGCATTCCAAAATAGTGTAATTTGTCTGACTTAATTCACTCAATAAATAATCTGCATTTTTTCCTGTAGAAAAACAAATCTATAGAAGACAACATGAGCACTAGCTGATACATGCATGCATTTACTGCAGATACCTGCTCCAAAGTCCGCCATGCTACTCTGACTGATTACTCATGTCTGTAAAAATACCCTCCTTTGAAAGCTGTGATGGTCACAAATCAAATCCTCATTTTCTAGCAAAATGAGGCAGAAACTACAACCTTTTGCTGTGAAATTTAGACCCATTTTGCATAATAAACTAAGGCCTTTATTTTCATTATTCTCTTTTCTATATTACCTACTCAATAGTGGGCAATAGCTTTGGCATACATGAAAAATAGCGGGCAAGATGTCAAAACCCTAACAACTGTATCCACTGGTCAGTCATAACAAGACAAGTAAAAATCCCAAACAGGTTAGCCACTTTAATTTCTTTTTCATTGTAGCAGAATGTGGGTGGGACAGTAGGAGAGAGACTATCTAGGACTACAGAACCAGAGATCTTACAGAAAGGAAAGAGCATAAACTTCTCCTTGCTCAAAATTCTGTTTTGTTCTAGGCAGCATTACATTCAACAAGTCACATCACAAGAGAAAATGCAAGACTTATCCATGTTTTAAACTGATATTGCTACAGTCAGGTTTCTCACATGGTGCACTCTTATCAATGAGTGTCTTACGAAGTAAGACGCTATTTCAGCTCCTCCTGATGTAAAGTAAACTAGTAAATACAACTGAATTAACAGCTGCTCCCACACTTCTATATACAGAAGAGGTAGCTGATTTTATTGACTAAGTGGTTAATTTTGAATTATTCTCTCACATCTAACTGTTAAGGAGCATGGTAATCCTTGTAATTGTGTCTTGACTTGCATTGGGAAGTTCTTGGTTTGTTTCCAGCCTCCTACTCTTTTTCTCCCCCATTTCTCCTAACAGCCACACTGTAAAACTCCAAAGCAGATTTGTAAACTTTCAGAGAGAAGGGCAAGGAAAAGTGTTTTCTGTTATGTGATCACCACAGACCACAGGTCCTGAAACAATAAAGCCCAACAACAATCTCTGCAAAATGAAATGCAGCTGCAATATAATGACCAGGAAAAGGATTCAGGAGTTATTGCAGAAAAATCCCTAAAAGTCCTCATCAGAATGAGCCACAGCAATAGTGAGGAAGGTATTAAAGCCTTTGGATCACACTGACAGCTGAAACAGGTAAAAGCAAAAATTTGACTTCAAAAAAAACAAACCCCACACAACAACTAGACTTTCACCAAAATATTGCACTGTAGATAATTAAAAGATCATAATCTTTTCTCAGTTATCTATGCAATAAAAGCATATGGCTCAAATTCACCATCAGGTTTGTACAGCCCACCATCTGCTTAGGTACTGGAGGCTTCCTTCAGTGCAGAGATCTGCCCAGCCGCACAACAGCACGCCAGTGACAGCAGCCACCAGCTTGCCAGAGATGTGCAGTAGCAAGCAGATATGCCGCTGCCTTGGCTGCATCGCATGGCCTTCTCCTGGGCAGCAAAGCCTACGGGAAATGTCACAGTGCTCTTGGCATGATTTTGAAACCACCAGTCCCAGAGAAAAGCTCACCAACCATCTCAGCTTCTATGGTGTAACTTTAAACCACGTATTCCAGCTGTTGATGAGCTCTGGTTTTGCGCTTTGGTTATCTTGCCAATAAAAACACACAACATATGCTACACACCACATCAGAACCAAGCCTTGTGCTAAGAAGCACCTCTGGGCTATCTAGGCTAAGTTTTAAACTGCATTACACCAACAGGGCCACAAAGACATCATAGTTTTAGGGAATACAGCTAGAAATGACAGGTTAACCAATACAAAAGCAAAACTTATCTGAACTGCTGAAATTAAAAAAAAAAAACAAGTTACAGATCTAATGACTCAATGTTTCAGGACACTGCTATACGCATGTATTAGCTGAAAAGAAATAGAGCAACATAAAAAACATTTCTGAAGTGCCAACCAAGCTTTCTTTTTGCTCGAGGAAGTATATTGATTGTTGGTTAAAAGCCCTCTCTACACATCCTGTATTTAGCCAAAATTTGCACTTCAGGTGTTTTCCTATTCTGCAGTACCATCTAGTGACATGGCAATGAATGAGAATTGAGCTTCACTGCAGTGCTACTCTTTAGTGGTGCAATTGTTGCACCAAATCTTGCAACTCCCACTATAACCATTTCTTTCCTGGCTTGTTATGAGCCACATAAAAGAACACGTATGACAGAAGATACAACCTAGAAAAAATAAACACACTCATGAGCCCAGACACAAAGCACATTCTGCCTGCTTTCTGGCTGACTGGAAAAGAGAGGGTTTCAATGAATCTACAAGTGTGAAACACATCTTTTGTGAAAACACCTTTAAAATAAAATGCAGTGATGAGTACGGCATTTATGTTAATCTACTGTAACTACCTATCAGGTAACTCTGCAACAGTATCTTAACGGGGGGGGGGGGGGGGGGGGCTGCGGTTGGGCGGAATCTAATAAACTGTGTCACTGATGAAGGTAGCTGCTTCCCTGGTTCCCAGAAGATATTAGCTGAACCTGCCCTCAGAGGCATTCTTGGGAAATCTAGACAGGAAAAAATTATTTCTAAGCACATCCAGTGTTCTCTTGTGTACTGAATACAAATGTTCTTATCAAAGTGTTAAAATAGCAACTATTACTGAGAGTTAAAAGCCTTTATTTGTTAAAAAATACTTTAGATATTGTTCCTACAGAGCAAAATAAATACTTCATTTGTAGGCTGCCTTATCTCAGCTTTACTGGGGAGATTGAGAGAGACAAAGATAATGAGTTTTTACAATGTCACAAAAGGTAAATAAAACCTTAAACTATAAAATCCTTTGTTACAAAAATTTTAACACCATTTTATAAACCCCCCCTGTCAATCTGGATTTAATAAGTGCTTTATTTTTTTTCAAAGCCGTTATTCCTAACTCAGCTCACAAAACAAAAGATCACATTTTCAACCAGAACTTTCAATACCCATTCCTAATTACAACGCCAAATACTACAACTTAAAAAAAGAAAAAATACACAAAAACCATCTTTGAACAGGTTTTGTATCTGCTCTATTTGTTCAGGAGACAGACTGTGTAGCTTAAAGACTTATTTTACAGTATAATGATTCATGCATTAAAAGTTGCAATTTATTCTAATGCAGAGAGAGAATTTATGTGCAATACCTAGCTTAAAGACATTCAAAATTATCTTGAAAGAATACTTGAAGGACAGCTGATCAGCAGCAAGCCAGAATTACCAGCAGTTGTGCTTTTTTAATTTGCTTAATATATATTCAAATTATCTGTCATCTGGGCAGATAAAGGAAGTTTTTGAAATAAACTGTGATCATAGCCAATTGTGGACAACCACCTATCTGGACTTTCATCAAAAGAGGTAGGGAAAACCATTACCTGTGCCAGTGTAAGACAACAAGAAAAAACACGCCTTGTGCACCTAGTGACTTTGCCTGGCTCAGGAGTTCCAGGGCAGCTGCCCTACCTGTAACTGGGAGCAGATGACATCAAAACACTGTGGCACGGACAAGACTTGATGCCTCCTATCTTATCATAAAGAAACAAATACTTAAGTATTCTAAGCTTTCATCTCCCTGCTTTTTGAAAACACACCACTTTCTATAAGGAGATGGTATAAAACTTGCATCAGAATTATCTAAGAAAGGATCGTGCCCTGAATAAGAAGTTTCAGTAAATGCATGTCCACAATTCTGATGTTAAATGAGGTACAATACTATGTCACTGTCAGAAATTCTTGGTATCGCTTAATTTTGCGGTCATTGCATTCAATAGAAGGCCTGCCGTTGTCTTCAACAGAAGCAAAGAAATGGACTAAAGTAAAATTAAAAGCTTTTGAAAACCCTGCAAGCACAGGCCCTCTGGTCTGGCAGACTAATGGGCTCCATGAATTTAAACGTCAACAACCCAAACCAAACCTACTCTGCAGCACCATCTAGTGATGCTGCATGGATTTCACAATAAATCAGTATTGCAAAACAAATTTTAACATTAATGGCAAAATTTATGTTTATTAATGCATTGCATGCAGCTCCCACTGATCACTTGAGAAGCATTTTAACCAACAAGTTTAGCTATATGTAAAACAAACCCCAATAGCTCCAAGACCACCATTAGAAAGATCTGGAGAAAGAACTTACTTCATAATCCTCCTATGGGTTGTTAAGCCAAAAATAGTGTCAGCAACATTAACTGAAAACAGAAACTCTAAAGTCATATAGTTAAGATGTGGATTGGCCAAAGCAAGAGAAAACTGGGTTTTTTGCAATATTTAATTCAAAAATTATGTCAAATATTTGAGAATAGTCTTAATCTAAAAAGTTTCAGATTCCAGGCAGCATCATTGTATCAGCAGTTCTAAGAACACAGAAAAAGATCCCACTCAAGACTTTCTCCTTCAGGGAGGGCTCAAACTGATGTTTTAATTTGGATACTGGAGGGGAGAAGCCTTTTTCCACAATGAGTTTTTACTATATATAACAGTGCTTGTTACTGCTATATTAAAATCACTCAGTCCTACCTCAGGATAGCCTTCTACTAACATGATTACACTACTCCAGTGACAGATTTCTAGCAATTAAGAAAAAAGAGACTTGGCAGACTGCTTTAACAGAATTCTCGCTTTCTTCAGTCACTGCTACTGTTGCAGTCACACAATAGGAGTTAAAGTGATTCTCCCTTAAGAGGAGAAAGAGAAGATAGCAATGTCTATTGCCTGACTAAATGAGACTTAAGTTTTGGACCTCAAACCCAACTGCATTGCACATTAACTTCTGAAGAACCATCATGAATCAGTGAGTCCTGGCAGCACTGAACCACTCTTAGGAAGTTTTAATTCATTATCTAAACTATTAAATTTTCTTCCTTATTAACTGTTGATCTACTACATATTTTTAATCTAATAGCTCTGTTTTCTTCCTCTTGGATGCTATACTGATTTGGGACCTCGAAAAGGATCAAGAAAGAATCTGGTTAAAACCATGTTGGTTTATGTTGAAGCACTTCAATTTGCTAGATAATCTCACAACCTGCTTCAGATGGTGGATAGCACCTTGCAGAGTCCTCAAAGCTGTACTTTGCACTGATGCAAAGTGTTCTGCTAGATTTTAAGACAGACCCCAAAAGACCCAGAAAAGCAAAGCAAACCAGTTACCAATGCTAAGTGGAAAAATTTCTGAGCGTGCTACACTACCTAACATTTTCTCTAGCTAACAAAAATAGTATTCGTTTTTCCCTGCATACCCTTTCCTCCCAGAATTTTGAGAGAGAAAACAAATAAATACATGAAGCTGTAAAGCACAATTCATGTTACATTAGAAGCCTTCAGAAAGTCTCAAACCATACAGTTCTGATGTCTTCTTGACTTTCCAGGAAAGTCTAGAGATTCAGAAGCAGCATCATACCACACACACACACAAAAAAACTTTGAATGGACCAAGGTCTAATAGCATTGCTGTCTCCCCTTACTTGCTACTATTGAAGTTTATTCAATAATAGATACAGTCACTTTTACCCCTGATCTTACATTTGCATCAGATGTTTCCTAACCATCATTATCTTAGTGGTGAAAGTGTTAATACAAATAAACTTTACTTTATATTAAAAGGAAAGACTAAAAATTATTCACATTTTCTGTATTTTGAAGCAAACTGAGGCTTTAAACTTTCTTCCCTTGCCTGAAAGTTGCTATACATTTTCAGATAAGAACAATTATCTATATGTGCTATCACATCAAAAGATGGTGCTTTCTTCATGCTGCTCATTTTTCCTGTGCAAGTAAAAGATGCAAAAAACAGGTGGGATACGGTATTATTTAGGCACAGTACAAGAGATGCTTAGCAGAAAATGCCCCCACCATCTCTCTCATGGCTTCTTATGATATCTCCAGAAAGCCAGTCACACACTACAGCTCTTCCAGATTTTCAGAGTTACTGATTACCCCACACAGGTACAGCCTCTGTACCTGCATTCTTGCCTGCCTTTCCCTGGGTTGTGCTAATCCCAACCTTGCTCCTGTACCCAGCTGCCAAAAGTTGAAAAGATGTTATTTTGGGGATTCCCCTGCCCCGCCCATCCTCAAATCCATTTGAAACCATGTTTAGAATATTCTAGAGTGGAACAGACCAATAAGCAAATAATTTCCCTATTAAAGACATAACTTTTGAGAGCTTTATTAAGACTATATAGCAACAACTGGTGAAGTGACAACACCACAAGGTTAAAAAAGTTGAGTTCTGCGTAGATAAATGATCAGAATTGAGAAACAGGGCACAGTGCTTCACTCTGACGCTCCTGCTCACAAGACCTGCTGCATGAACTGAACAAGTGAAGTATAAAGAGGGTATCTCAAAGTAAACTCACCAGAAAACCCCGTATTATACTTTTCTTGTTCTACTTCTGTACTTTAGGAATGTCTTAGTACATCTGGTAAACTCTGAAAAGAACGAACTCGTGGCAGACTTAAAACACTTTGCAGGGAGAATTAGATAAACTTAATCACATTTAAACTCCTAATATAAGGGCTAAAATTACTGGAAATGCTGACCACACACCAATGCAGCCAAACTACTAGGCTCTGTTAATTTTCATCCCAAGTGAAAAATAACAAACATAAAATGATGTCTATTTAAAGTACTTTTTAATTATGTACTGCCATATTGTATCCTACTTTAGAT